>NW_027293554.1:0-543 GCF_016086655.4 Lepeophtheirus salmonis | reverse complement strand
ATAATATAATGCATGGAATTTAGAAATGACAGATTCTCTAAAAAAATAATAATGAAACTTTAATTCCAAGTTGCACAATATTTTTAGCATTCTGGCTTTCTAAATAATATTAATAACTATTAGTAATAGTATTAGTAAAAAATTAGTAATTTGATTCTAATGAATGTATGCACTTTAGAAAAAAATACCTGCACTGTGTTTGGGAATATATTTATATAATTTTGATTTGAATTTGAGCCATATCGGCGGAAGACAATGGGGTCACTATTTTGGTCATTATGAAATTGACATAAATCCTTAAATAGCTTATATTAATTTAAAAAATATTCTTTTAGGACCATTAAACCATCTTTTGAGAGATACATTAACCTATCGATAGTAATGCTTCATCACAATTTAATAGTGAGGAAATAATACCAAGTGCTGGATATTTTAGGTTTGTAAGCGTTTCGCTATTTGGGTGTTCCGTATATTTTTCATTTTTTTCGTTCAACGTTCAGCCAATATTTACATTCCGTTCCACGTTCCAATCATAAGATAGTA
>NW_027293553.1:0-476 GCF_016086655.4 Lepeophtheirus salmonis | reverse complement strand
CATTATTACACTGTAGTGGTCACTGGAATCATAGATAAATAGGCCTATATAACTTGGAACGAGTTATTTTCTCAAGTATGTTTATTGTTGTTTTTAAAAGATTTTATACTTACACCAATTATATAATTAATATTGTATCACGCCACCTTTATTACGAAAATAAACAGATAAAAGGCCCAAAATAAGTTGGTAGTAAGCTGATTTTTTCCTGACTAAGAAACTATTATCAATAATAGTTTGAACAATATCTAAATCAACTAATCAACATTCAGAACCCTGATTATAGGAAAAGAAAAGGAGTCATCGACAGCTGACAGGGAAATACGATGTAAATTTTTGTGTTAGTAATTCATGTTACAACGTCATGCAAGCCATATGTATTTTAAATCACTAAACCTTATGAAGTAGGTAGATTTTGTTGATTATAACACCTAAAGTCCATATAATTAAGGAAGATTGTTGATAATAATATATGT
>NW_027293552.1:0-1095 GCF_016086655.4 Lepeophtheirus salmonis | reverse complement strand
CAAGGGCGTCAGCAGGAGGAGCAGGCTATACCCTTTCCCAAATTTTTGATATGACCCCAAAAAAGTTCAACGCTTTAAAATATAAAAAAATTAATGGGAAATTTTTTTGAAAGGATTTATTTTAAAAACAAAAAGTTAAATTGGTGCCCATGTGAACACACAACCCCCCCCCCCTAACTTAAAAAAATCATGATGACGTCCATGGTCCTTTTCCCAACCTCTGCATTTCTCTTTATATAAGAAGGTGGCCTGAAAAGCTTCCAACCTAACAAAGATACGACGTTAGGTACTTTTGCCTTAAACTATTTTGCCTCAGCATATTTTGCTTAAAACCACTTTGCCTTAGGACATTTCGCATTAATATATATTTGAATTAGTTTTATTTGTCGTTGTTGTTTATTTTTGGTTTAAATTGATGTTTCCTTGGAATTTATAAATCAAAATATTTAATGTTTATTACTATAAATATGTAATATTATCAATATAATAAGAAAAATAAACAAAACTGACGACAATTTTTTGATTGGAAGAAGTGCTAGTCTCTTCTCAGTTATTAACTTATCAATTATCATTAGACATGATGGATTATACATATTGGGAAAGAAGGAGAAGTGGGTAGACGAACATGCATAAGGGATTTCCACTTCGTTATGATCCAGGATGTATCAGACGAAGAAGCGGTTGGTTGTGGTGAGGCAAACCACTGAAAGGACTCCGAGAGGCACTCTAAGGTTGGGGCATGGAGAGGATGAGGGAATGAGAAACGTAAGCGAAGAAAACTCAAAAGCTCAGTACAGTTGGAACAATTTAGAATCGAAATAGAAACATGAGAACAATGCTCTTCATCTCTTCATGAACTTTATTTCTCATTCAAAGAGTACAAAATAGTTTGCATTACGTAGTCACTTATGGGACTCAAATACCTTGAAGTTATATATATACAGTGTGTCCACGATAAATTGGAACTATCTTAAGATTCAATCTGTTTGATAAAAATGGAATTTGGAATGTATTTGTTAATTTGAAAAAGTAAGACATGACATTAAACAATAAATTTATTCAACATGTCCTCCCTCAGCAGCCACTATCTTCTCC
>NW_027293551.1:0-548 GCF_016086655.4 Lepeophtheirus salmonis | reverse complement strand
GAAATAAGGCACATTCAAATCAGGGGGGAGCTTGCCAACCACGAGAATACCAAGAGAGTACTCGACAGTTTAGACGATTTTAATGAGTCTCTATCAAAAAATTTCAAACTATGGAACAATTATAAGAAGGAATCTATTGTGATAAATGGGAGGGAAGTAATGTCAAAAAAGTTTTTAACGACCATAATAAAACCCCTTGGCTTACCCCTGCCCATGTTAAGTACTTATAAGAGAAAGGCCTACAGCTTCACATATTATGTACAGGATGGAAATGCGAAAGGTCCAATAGAAACGTCCGAGTTTTTTCTTGGGCCTCAATGTCATGCCTACGTCCCCCCTTTCTTCCAAATCACTACGGTGTAAAGAAGGGAGGCTGCAGTACCTAATTTTTATTGTACAATATTCTCATGATTTTACTACTTTTTAACTCTTCCGTATTTTTTATTTTTATTTATTTTAGTTCACATTCCAACAGGTATGTTTTTAGTTATCTTAGTTCCGTGGATCACATAATTTTTAACAACGTAAGTTCCCAGTCTTGGTTTTTT
>NW_027293550.1:0-2809 GCF_016086655.4 Lepeophtheirus salmonis | reverse complement strand
TATCAACATTTTATTAAAGATTTTTATGAAATGTGATAAACTACTACAAAGTATTTTTATTATCTTTTGACTATCCGTGCTAATAAAATGTTGTTTTGACTTTTTTTCTCAACTTAAAGTTCATCCAGAAGAGACTGTCACTTCTAGAAAAATTGTATTTGTCAATACGGTGAAACGTTACTGGTTATGTAGTCTAATCACAGTCTTCTATACTAAAATGGAACTTCTAATATGACCGATCACATCACTACTAGTAAAATGAAAACCATTCAATGACTAAACTACTTATAAATGCTTGAATGATCATTCATCTAAAGACATATTTCTGTTTAAGTTCTATAGATAAGAAAAATACCAATTATCACATTATATTCATATTACAAGTTCAGCACATTCACATATTCGGAATGGGTACAGAAATATTTCCATCTCATAGGTCTTCAAGTAATGCCTGAAAATGTAACACACCAAATCTTTTTCACCATTGTATAGGTTTTGTCAACGACAATAGCTAAAGAAAGAGGATTCACAATGCCGCTATTTTTAAATCTGTAGTGATATCACGTTGATTCAGTGGGGTGATAATTTTTTTTTTTCATTGGATTGCTTAATATTTTTTGCTAATAAACATTTTAAATTGTCATGTAAAGCAGTCCATTAAGAAAATATACAAACTTATAAAGTTTTTATTTCAATATTATATTGCCTTAATAAGTATACGACAACAAAAAAAAACCCTAATTATTTTTCTAAGTAAATGTTTATATATATTTAAGTACAATTCGTCTATTTTTGTGATTTACAGCAAATGCGTCTATAATTTTGTGACTCCCGTTGTTTCCCTGAACATTTAGGATCCCTTTTGATATCCGAAATATCTAAATTTTGGGTGTTGAAAAGAAATGCTGGTTCAAGAATATCCACTGCAATTGCTTGCCTGAGCATCAAGGACCTATTTCAATATCCTATAATACATTCCAACCCTATTTTTCAAACATGATGTATTACTAAGAAAATACAAATCAAACAAGATTTTTTTTCCAATTCAGTGGAAACTCTGACGAAGACGAAATCTGACGAAATGAGGACGAAGAATAAAGACTAACATCAATAATTAAAGATGAATTTATATTTTTTTTATGTCATTAAAGTATTGGGTATAATCTTCTGTTTCAATATCAGCTCCTCAAAAAATATAAGAGGATTGAAAAATTTATACTTACACTCAAAAGTAAAAAAAAAAAAAAGGATGCCCATGCCTCCAATTGATCGAAAAACATATATTTAAATGCTGAATTTTTTTTAAAAATCCTTTCAAGAACAGACGTTCAGGGGTTATTCTTTCTTTTGTAGACATCCTCATGGATTTTTCAATTTAAAAAGAAGTAAAAGGAGTTTATATTTCTCAATGCAAGACGGAAGCACAAAAAGTGTTGTTAAAAAAAATGTATATATTTGTTTGCAATTTCTAATATTTTCTTGGAATTTTAATACATTGTATTTTTCTTCCTTGAAAAATAATTATAATTTTTAAATAACCATAAGTTAAAGTAAAGGTCAAATACTTTCATTTTACCAAACTAAGAATAGATTTGAAAAACTTTGTGATATATTTGAAGAAATATGTCCAAGCAATGCCTTCATTCTGTTTGTCAACTATACATTTTATTCATACTAAGTCTCGTATTTATTTATGGCATTTGATTTTAAAACGTCAGTCATACTTATTACAATATTGTACAATATTATACTTATTTATATCAAAGATGAACACAAACAAAAAGGAAATCAGCTAAATTTTTATTGTTTTCCTTTAATAAAGGTGAAAAAACAAGTCAGGCGGTTAAAATATAAGTTATGTTAATAGTCCAAATACTGTAACAACCACCAATCATGTACAACTTTGGTTTCGTCAATTGTGGTCCAGTAAATTGATGTCAAACCACGCTCGGGAAGACCAATTATCAAAAATATATCCCAAAAGCATCCTTCCTTGTCCAGTAGGAGCAAAATTATTTCCAATCAGGACAGCACAAGGTCACACACATCAACATTGACTTGCCAGAACCTCCGGGAGTCGGGTTGGAAGTTCTTATGCATCCACCTTATAGTCCAGATCCGGCACCAATTAATAATTACCTTGTCTTCTCTATAGCAAATGATTTTGTTGATGGAAAATTCGCCTCAAGAGAAGCTTGTGAAAATCGACTCTCCAACTTTCTTGTCGATAGCGACGAGGGTATTTATGAAACTTGTCAAAATCTCAGAACTCCCAAAAATTTGATATTCTCTTTTTCTTTTTTGAGCCCAATATGATATGTAAATCTTCCTTTATTGACTTCCTTTCTTTATTTCCATTTAAAGTTAATTTTTTTTGGATTTTTATGTGTAGCAGGAGGCCTCAACATTGCTTGAAATGACGCAGTTTATTAAGCACATATTCAAAAGTTCTTCTCAGATCAATATACATAGCACAAAAGTGTCTTTATTAATATAGATTAATGTATATACTTGAATGAATGAGAGAGGGACCGCTATTAAAAATAAATTCGAATGTTCAAATGGGATTTTCACTTTACTAGCTTCAAATTATTTTTGTGGATCCCTTGAAATTTAACATTAAACATTATCTCCATACCTTTTTCAGTATTTCAAACTTATTTGTTTTGTTAAATAGCATCTTGAAATGTATTTATTTTTAAAATTTATTTATTTTTTCGTATTCGGTAAATAATAAAAACAAATTGGTCATTAAGAATTTTAATGATGAGAATTTAATGTAAAAGTTGAATGGTGAAGTATGTGACTC
>NW_027293549.1:0-2393 GCF_016086655.4 Lepeophtheirus salmonis | reverse complement strand
ATAAAACCAGAAAGGACATATTAAATACATAACATATTGGTACTACTGAATTATGACCTTTGTTAACATCACCTGCCCCTTATATGATTTTGGTTGGGGAAAATGAACTACTGCATTAAAGAGGAGAACCTTCCCCATTTAAATTAGCACTAGTGTAGGAAAAACATAATAAAATTATACTTAAATATTTTTTAGAAAAACCACAAAAGAATGTACAAGGAGTCATGTTAATACAACAAAGCCCTATTAAGGAATGAACAAAAAAGAAAAAGGAACGATAGCCTCAATCTTTCTATCTTTCCTTATCTTAAAACTGTTATTTTTCTCTACTGTTTGCCCATCTTGTATGAAATTATTGCAAAACATTGTTTTAAAACTTTTTGAAAAGGGTCAGAGATGGGGTATCATTTCATTTGTCACGGTGTTAATTCGCTAATACAACAAAATACAGAGTATATTGTTGTCATCTTTTGGTTAGTGATAGGACGATTAATTGGAATCGGGAATCTGAGAATTGGGTGTTTTTACTATTTATTACTTATCTAAGTTATGAAAAAAAAAATACCCCCCAACTAAATTAAGGAAATTTTATTTTTTTACTAGAAAATTTAATATTTGAAATTTAATTAAATTTTTCAAAAAACTGTGGATTTTGGAAATTTTTCTCAAAAAAAATTAATCTTTTGTGAAGAGCTGTATATTTTGGAAATTTTTTTCCAAAAAATTTAATTTTTCGTAAGCAACTGTGGATTAACAAAAAAACTCCAAAAATTCAATCAAATTGCATATTTGAATTTAATTTTTTAAATATAATATTTGAAATTTCTGTATTTTAATTATTGAACTTTATTTCTTCAAAATTCCAAGAACCCTTCCTATATCATAATCCTGTGGATGTCCCTGATAACCAAATAGTATTTTTGAACTATTATTTAAAATAGTAAAGAATCGGCATCGGAAATTTTTCTACAATCACATGGATTTTTTTGAAATCGTCCCATCACTAATTTTGATAGTTTCTGCTTCTTGTCTCCTTATCGATGTTCTGAGCGTTGGTTGGTGGATTTATAAGTTGCTATTTTTAACCTGTGAACAAGTCACAATAAGTATTGAAAGATATTTCCACAGTTGGGGAGAATTAGCTAACTACCAACTGATAAAGGAAAGGTTCCGATTCAAAAGGTATAAACATGTTGTTTTATACTATTTATAAGCGTCCCAATCAATATACATGCATTGACATGCTAGTGCCAAGCATATAATCTATTGCAAGCATGCATCTATTTCAAACCTTGAGTATGGGCGTTTGCTTATCAATTTATATTAAACACAAAATATGTTTCATTTACGTATTACTTCATTTTTTTTAATATGATATTCTTACAACTTAATGACTTTACATTTAATTATATGATTAATAATTACGCTTTAAAGTTATTGCGATAAAATTCTATTTGTACGTTAATAATATTAAACATTATTTGCAAATTATTCAAATTCACTGTCTAGGAACATGACTTGGTTATTGAATAAAGTTAACGGAAGTTCTTATGTAAGGAAAATAGTATTTCCATAATATCAACTACTCATATGATCTGGTGTTTTTGCCACTTGATTATATGCATACTTAGAATTGTATAAAATATGACTTTAACGCGAGGGATATTTTTTGTTGATGGTAATCTGAAGAGTGTTTTTTATTTATTTTCCAAAGCTGTTATGTATCCTTATTCTTACATTAGGAAGAGATAACATTTAAGTATAGATAAATAACAAGTGTTTGTGCTCATGAAAGATAAAGAAGAATATAGAGAATCTGTAGGGACTTATAATTGTAAGTCCATGTTCAAGGGCGTTTGCAAGGGATGTACCCCAAAATTCTTAATTTGGGGGTGTAGCCCCCATTAATAATTTTTTACTTTTTACAAGAATAATTTTTCTTCATTCGGGCAAATTATGCAACAGAGCAAAAATTAATATTTGAAAGTTAATTTTTGTTTATGGTTTTGGATTTTTGAAATTTTTTTTGAAATTTAATATTTCAAGCTTTTTTTTTTTTGAAATTTAATATTTGAAAAAAATTCTGAAATTTTGTATTTGACATTTTTTTCAAAAATTTAATTCCTAACATTTTTTCCAAAAAAATTAATATTTGTAAGCTGTAAGGAATCCAAAAAGTTATACCGGGTTTATCATCAGAGTCTGAAATTGAAGGACCTGAACTTTCAAGAGCCCTACGGTCCAAAGTGGTAGATATGTTCTCTGAAGAAGGAGAAAAAATGAGTCTATGTCGACAGGTACTCTGAATTTCCTTCCATACATTATTGTAAGTATGATGGATATGCATCTAGAATTATAAAATCAAATCATAGAAGGATATTCTATTGATTATG
>NW_027293548.1:0-585 GCF_016086655.4 Lepeophtheirus salmonis | reverse complement strand
TTTTTGCAAGAAATGAATCTCGTAAAGGGCTTAAAATGAGCTTATTTCTTGAAAAAAATCAAAATATCGTGACATAATTTGGAAACTCGTCTAATAATAATTTAATAAAGCTTTTTGAATACGTATGGAGTTGTTTTTGCAAAGAAAAAACAAACATTGTAGCTTTTTAAAGAAATTAATTTCTTAAAGGGCTTGATATTAGCATATTTCTTGAAAAAAATCAAAATTTAGTGTTTTTAATTAGAAATTTTTTTATTCATGATTTTATTTAACACTGTGAGGACGTATTGAGGCATTTGAGCAATAAAAATGTCGCTATTTTAAGCTTTTTTTCAAGAAATTAATTCAAATATGAGATTATTTTTTGTAAAAAATCCAAATTTCGTGTTTGTAATTAGGAATTCATCTTTATTTCATCAAATGAAACTTTTTGAGTACGTATTAGGACGTTTTAGCAAAGCTATAACGCAATTTCAAGCTTTTATTCAAGATATTATATTAAAAAAGAGCTTACAAGGAGTATATTTTTTGAAAAAATCAAAAGTTCGTGCACTAATTGAAAATTTGTTTTTTAATCATTAAATA
>NW_027293547.1:0-589 GCF_016086655.4 Lepeophtheirus salmonis | reverse complement strand
TTTAGAAGAGGAAGTACTTGTGTGACGACGTTATTGTTTTCAATAAATTATGTAGTGGTTTTTAATTATTTAATTGGTTCTTCTTGGAAAAGAATGGGATGGAAATGCTGTAGTCCAGGATGTAGACGGGGGTATGACAGGTACCCCTGGTTTCAATGTACCTCATAATCCTCATCTTCAGTCATGCTGGAAAGAGCAATACCAAGATCAATCACAAATCTTAAAAGCAAAACAACCATTTAGACAATGAGATGTATACGATCGTTTGAGAGATGAAGCTATCGATCGAAGGATTGATCAATGTGGGGAAATTGAGAGATGATATAATAATCTCTAGTTTTAACATCACTCCAGATGCCCTATCAAGATCACCATTAGAAGACCCAACAGAAAAAGACTTGATGAATGGAGAAAAAATGATAACCGATACAATAAGAATCATGCAAACTTCAGTGAATGGAATTCTTAGATTCAAAAATGAAACAAATTTTCAATTTTGAAAGGTTCAGGAAATATGTAGAAAGATGAAGAACTTCAAAAGTTAATAAAATACTTAAGAGAGGATACAAAACTAACTAAGGAATTCAAA
>NW_027293546.1:0-1137 GCF_016086655.4 Lepeophtheirus salmonis | reverse complement strand
GAGAAAATTTTGGGCCATAGGCTTGTTCGAGTAGTTTGTGACTTCATACCAATAAATTACTACTATGTCACAAAATAACTGAGCTCGATGGTGCAAAAATGGAGCTAATCTTGTTCAGGTATGCTAGATTATACGAATAATATATCATATTTATATGAACACTATTATGTTTTTTTTTATTATTATAAATAGGAAAACGTAGGGAAATGATTTGTGGTGAGGTCAGAAAAAGGCACAACTTTCCCTTCTATGCGAAATGTCAGAAAGAGTAATTGATGATTAGTCTAAGGATCAATTTTATGCTGATCGCATTACCAAAAATGGTTATATCAGTAATTGTAGAGGAAGATCTGCTTAAAATAAAAATCGGCAATGTTTCACATTCAAGATGTGACTCACAACAGCAAGCCGTTTTGTAAGACTCTACATCTCAAAATATGGGTTGAATGGAGATGAAGCAAAATATTGCACGTTATTGTCGAGTTCATCATGAATTTTACTTTCATATGTGGTTCCAGATTAAAGTAGATTCCAATATTTTAATCGGTCCATCACATAAATTGCATTAAATACAATTAATTAATAACATGAAAAAAGAAGATGCACTTTCAACGAAAGTAAAAAGTATCCCAATGAAATTTGTGGAGAAAGATGCGTGGCATGCTCACTCTCATCATGATATCTATATTATCAAGCTGTAAGTTAGAAGATAGAAAAGTTGGAATATCAAAATAAGAGAAATAAGAGATGGAAGTGATCTGGGAGTTATCAGTGTACGCCATACTGTTCACCTAACTCAATTAGGATGCTACACATTTACTAACATCCAGGATTGGAGCAACGCCAGTGAGCATTTTTCCCGGTAGACATTCCTCAAAGTGACTAATTAGTTTTGTTTCTTCACTGCTTTGACTTCCTAAAATACCATGACACACACAAAGTTGTGAACGTGCAGCAAAAGAAGTAACTAACGTTTCAGCTAAAGTTTATGGACAAGAGAGACGGAACGGAAAACGGAGAGCAAAATTAAAATTGTGTTTAATTTTGCAAATAAATGAAAACAAAAAAATAATTAGAAGCTATAATTCATAAAGTCATAAATGAAGACTGAAAGTATATTTCATAATAACATATTTC
>NW_027293545.1:0-4185 GCF_016086655.4 Lepeophtheirus salmonis | reverse complement strand
GAGTGTATATGCCACGCCTGAATCGATATCTGGTATATTAATTTAATGCCTTTGTCGAGCTCAATCTCGTTAAAATAACTAGAATCATTAAGATATTCAATCCCACTTTCATCCATGATATTCTTTTCAGATTTTTGAGCTTGTGCCAACTATAACAGATAGATTTGATTCATTTTTACACCACCTATACTTTATGGTGGACGAGAAAGACTATTGGCGACCAGTATTATGATTTCCTTGATCTATTTATAGGTCGATAAACTTCCTTTGGGGACCAAGACATATAAATTCTTTTAAGAGTTGATGTAGAAAAGGGTTAGAAACTTCCACTTTTATTTCTAACGAGTGATTCTCTAGTCTCTCAGTTAGACTTCCAATGGAACTTAGCCCAGTCTGAGAGTCTTTAATTAGCTCTTTTCCATAGTCTATTGTAAATTGATAGTTTCAGAGAAAGTCTAACAAGATAAGTCTAATAAGATGATAAGTCTGGACACGCCTGACACGATGAAAGTCCAGGACTATATCCATTTAAAATTACGAATATACATTTTTAATTTTAGTTCCCCAACAACTTTAATTAAGGTTTCATCAGTTGCTGATAGTTGCAGGGGCGAAAGAGTAATTGAAGCACTTGAAACACTTTTGCACGGAATCACAGAAACTGTTGTTCCCGTATCCATAAGAGAAAAAGGTTTTAATTGTCCAAGAGCGAATTGGTTAGCGACCTCGATTAAGGCCAACCACTTCTGGCAACTTGTCAATCAGTTTCCCTGGAATCTGTTGGGGAGGAAGATGGCTAGATGTCCTAGAGGACCAGGGATAGTGTGGTGCTAAGTGCTGAACCATCAGCATGATGTGCTATCCTTTAGTTGACTCCTCCAATGACAGACACAGTTCCCAAGAATATACGAGTCGTGAGAAAATCTGCTAAGAACTCCATGGGCTTTTACTTGTGACGCTGTAGCTATTTGTGACCCTGGTAATACTTTTAAGAACTTGTGTTTTATTATGTCTCCAGCCACACCTAACTTTTTTTTTTATATGTCTTAACTCCTCCAAGGTGATGTTAATAGGGTTAATTAGTATGAATAACTACTTGTCCATACTATTCAACTTCCTGTTATTGTCTGCAAAATGACGCTCTTTTCTCTCCTGCCTAAACATCAAACAAATAACAGTACCCTGCAACCTCTCAATTGATATCAGATGACTTCACTATAAACCCATTAAAAGTAGAATAATAAGAAAACGATGTACAAGTTTTACGCTTCTTTCTCAATGGTCTTGCAAATTAATACTTTAGCACTCTACTTATGAATATAGTATATTTTCTATCCTAGTTCTCTTTCATATAACTTTTTTAAACGATGAAACCCGCTGATATTGGGTGGCCTTCGAAATCGGGACAAATAAAGAGCTCTATTCCATGAAAATCTTTATAAATATTCTTGAAAACATATTTAAATATTAAAGATATTTTTGAATTGTGAGAGAATGAATTAATTATAAATTAAGTATTTAACTTCCAACTCTTTGATGACAAACTTTATTATCCATCAGTAATCGTGGCTACAGTTATTAAACCAACAAGATTAATGAGTTTTTAGAATTTCTAGTACCATTTTTTCATTGTATCTGCATTGATTGTCAAGATAGGTATAATTGTCACTGTGTCTTTGTATAAGGCTCGGAGATAATTGTCAAAAAACTTATCAAAGTTCCTTTTGTGTCGGATTAAAGTATTTTTATCCGTAAATATTCCCTTTACATATCCCAAATAGTATGTTTTAATCAATACACACGAAATACATGGATCTATGCGTATTAGCCCGAAACAAAACAACAATCGACCATGTCCGAAAATCCAATGAAAGTTGTTCGTGGAAGAAGCACTTCGAAGCAAATGGTCACCTGTTTCTTCGGCAAAACTGGGCATGTGGTCACTATTCCACTTGAGCATCGTAGGACGGTTAATTCTGAGTGGTATCACAATTTGTTTGCCTGAATTCTTCGGAGAAATTCGAAAAACGAAAAGAGAAGACGAATCATTGTTCACCTTGCCAATTCGAGTTCTCACACATCGGCTCAAACCAGCGCCTTTTTGACCGGCCAAAACGTCGAATTGATGGATCCTCCGCCGTACAGCCCTGACTTGGTACCCAATGACTTCTTTTTATTCTCGCACATATAGAAAAATGCGTGGTCTACGACTTTCGTAGATGAAGATGCTGTTGAAGCGTTTAAAACCATGTTTTGAAGGTGCCTCAATCAGAGTGGAAAAAGAGCTTCGACACCGGTTTGAGCGCATGCAAAAGTATAAATCATGTTTGATAATATTTTGATAAACAAAAAACATTTTTTATGATAAATATTCGCATTTTCATTATTAGGCAAGAAATATATATAGCAGCCTACGTATGTAGATAAATTTATCAATCAATGTTAATACTAGTCATTTCTCATATTTGTAGTGACAGGAAATAGAGAACTGACCTTTCTGTGTGAATGCGATATTTATCCTGAATTGTAGTAGTTTGGGCATTGGTAGAGGTGGAATTATTATTTTGAGTGTTAACAGGTAATTTAATAAAAACCCTTAAAGGGTAGCTCTATCAATGGGATTGAGTTTGAGGAGTGAACTCTGTAGAAAATACCTCTTCCAATTATGAAATTCTTTGTTTATCGGGAAAAATCAATTTTAGAAATTGAAACAACACTTAAATTGATTAGTTATCCTCAAATACAGTAATTATAACTTATAAGTACTCTTAGGATACCAAAACACAAAAAATATTTCAATGCTTATGTCAGATTACACAAATGAAATAAATACAAAACGAAGGTAAATAGAAATACTAGATTATACCATTCTTTTTACTCAAGCCTTACTTCTTCCTCCATAATCCCCTTTTCTGCAACTAAAGGACTTGTTGTAGCTTTATAAATTACTGCAGGAATAATACGAGTATTGTATCGGTCTATTCTTTTTGTATATTTAACCTCCTCCCAATGTTTCTTTTTGATCTACTTTGACCTAACTTGGTTCCAGTTATGTTCGTGGATACTATTACTCTGCCATGTGATGCCTAATATATCAATCTTCCTTTTTATTACAGCTCCCAACTTTGAGCTCTTGAGCAGGACTCCATGAACCGATAGGCATAATAGCAGTTTTCTCAAATTCAACTCCAGACCAGAGCTCTTCCTAATTTTTTCCAAAGAAATTTAATAATACTTCCAGCCTCTTTATTAATTGAGCCTCTGAATTTGCTTCCACTGTCATAGTAACATGATCTGCATATAAGTCAATGAGATGTTTATCTCCCTCAAAACATACTCCAAACCCGATATACTCTTGTGATAAGTTTTCTTGTTGTATCATATCCACTAAGAGTCCATATGGGAACTGTTTGACTTTTGATTAATCAGTTCTATTTCAATAAAGTATTCGTTTTCAGATACTTAAGTTTAATTAAATCATTACATAACAATCCATATTATGATTTTTTTTAAATTCATGATCCCTAGTATAAGTAATTATGTTGCACTTTATCCCAATGACCTATTCTTTAATGCTGGGAGTGACAAAGTAAGCTTCATATGCTTCACTACAACATGGAGGATCCTCAATGGGTTTGAATGTATTTTAATAAAATGAAAACCTTGTCAAATTGTAAAAACAAGAATGTAGATTGTTTCTTTATACCATGGAAATGTAAAAGCGTAGTGGAAGAAAAAATAAGTCGTAAACACGTTATGGTTTAACCTTCTCCAATACTAGGAATATTGATTTATGCTTGTGAATCTCTGATATGGCTCATTTTTTCCTTTATTTCGTTTAAATATTTTTAGAAGCACTGTCTAATGCATGTCAAATGTCTGGGAAAAAAATATTAGCACTGTCTAGAAGTATTCCCTTCAAATTCTAAATTATATACTTTTCATTGTAATTTCTTGCCTTGCAATTTTATAATAAAAATACTAAAAAATGATATATATTGAGGGGCGGTTGAAAGATGATGCCATCCCATCAAAATTGCCAAATCTGCCAAACTAACTCTCATCACCATCACCACCTTCAAGACCAACACAGGCATCAACTAACACCAAAAGAGTGCATTTGGAGAATGAAATAGAAGAAGCTCTACAGCATATCTAAAAATTTATGGTGGTATTAAAAATATC
>NW_027293544.1:0-450 GCF_016086655.4 Lepeophtheirus salmonis | reverse complement strand
CTGGACCCCCTTACATCAAGAACACCTGCTCCTCCTTCCGTCCCCATGGTGTGGCTTTTATGGAAGCTAAAAGCCAAATTTTTTAAATACATATTATAGATTATAACCCAGCAAAGTTTTTTTATTAAAAACATTTCTCTGTATCTCTACTTTTAGTCCTTGTAGATCTTAATGAAGTTGGAAGTTAGAAATCAGTCAGGACTTTCCAGACACCCGGTACACTCTTCTTTAGATTTTTAAACTTTGTAATTACATTTACATGGTCTTTAAGCGTGGTATCTATTAAAATATGCTCCGCTTTTGCAATCGTTAAATCGAAGAATCTCTTCTCACGAAAGACCAAGGACTTTGTAATTCTTTGGGTAATATGGAATTACCGAATAAACTCCTTCAATCTTTTATATGTTATATCATTCCAATCCAAAACTATTTTATCCAACATTGGGTTTA
>NW_027293543.1:0-3776 GCF_016086655.4 Lepeophtheirus salmonis | reverse complement strand
AACTTGATTCTTGTAACGATTATTAAGATATTTCAATGGAAGTGTAAAGAAGTTAAGAGGTCTATTATACTGTTATAAGTGAAAACACATAATCACATAACTATTTGTATTTAAGTAATAGCAGACTTACAAAAAGAGGCAAATTATCTTTAAGAGTCAGGAGTCAATGGCAAAAAATACTCAAAAGTTATGAAGAAATCAAGGTTGAGCTAGACGTATACCGATTCAAAAAAATAAAAATAAACATATGTAGACGTACATCTCAAAATCCCATCTTATAAATGTAGCTAATTAATATAAATTTGATTGAGAAGAGTCATTTTTGCCTTATATAACTATAGTAAGAACAATAAAGGGATTTTGTCAATGAAATAGTTTTCTTAGAATAGAAATTGAAAAACCAATGAAAGGAAAAAAAATGAACTCCTTCATTTTGTCAATCAATTTTAATTGCTTCTACCAACTATTTTTTTGGAAGATTGCTACATTTTTTTATTCATTATGGGTTATGAGTAGTTATAATTATCTTTAAGGTTGCGTCTAATAAAAGTAATATATATACTGTAATATTATTAATCTAATTTTGTATTAAACAATGATACAAAACTTTGTAAAACGATTAGTTTTTATGAAATTTCTCACGGTACACAATTGGGCATATGATTTGGTGGGAGCTGGGGAAATTATCCTTTCTTGATCCAAGCAGTTCACCAGCGTAACCCAAGTTCTTGTAGAGATTGTGGGGTACAAGAAGGGGTCCTTAATAAGGGGGGGGGGAGTTATTTGATCAAAATGATAATATCCACTTTTACCCAACTTTTCTTAAGAATATATGTCTCAGGAGCATTTGGGTAAAAAAAATAATTCAAATCGACCATAAAAAATAACCTTGTACCCCGAAAATTACTTTTTTACCCTTAAAAACCCTTATTTTTAACTCTTTTCAAAGAAAAAGGGAGAAATTTCTATTTGTTGAAGACAATAATGAAATTTTATTATAAAAGAGATAAGTTTACAAGACTATCAATTGAGGAGATACATTTTTTAAGGTCATTTTTAAGTTCAAAGGTCACAAAATGGTCATTTTCTCCCGAATTTATATTTTTAAGTTGGTATGTTGTTTGGTAAAACTTACTAAAAACAATTATATAATTTAAATATCTATACTATTATATTATATAAAGTTTATTGAGATAAATTATCTTTAACTACATCAAAATCATACCATGTAAATTAGCTTAATAGCATATGTTTAATAGATATATTTTTAAATTATTTGCATATTTATTAACTGATAATGTTCTGTAATTTTTCTTTTAATTTGAATAAAGATGATGTTCTTGGCATAGAAAGACTGTTGGCCTTATTGTATCAAATTTCTATATAGAACGGTTAGATTTTAGCTTTTTCTGATAAGTTGGAATTGGTGAATTCATTTACTTCATCTGGTTTTGTGAAGGGACCACCTTTAGACTTGAGTAAGTGTAAGTCAGAATTTCTTTTTCGATCAAAATCCTTATTTTGAGCATCTTTCACGCTAACTCCTATTTCTTATAACTTTTGCTGTGCATAATTCCATCCCTTCCAAATCGCTATAAGCTCACCATCTTGACCTCCAAGACTACAGAATTTATTCATTTCATCAACTGGTTTAAATTCTATAAGATGAATTGACCTTGCCTTCAAGATGTTGTTACTCCCAGAAGTGAAGTTACAAGCCCTACAAATTGATAATTGAACTGAACCTACATGCTTATCGTTGTTAATAGTGGCATTCTCGAGTTTGGATGGATCCTTTTTACTAAGAAGGAGAAAGTTGTTTCAATTAAAATCTCCAACTCCAAAGACATCTTCTCTGTGTCAATGGAGTCCCTTGGCTAATTTTGGAAAAGCAACAACAATTACTTTTTCAATTCTTTTCGAATGTTTATTTACAACACTACTACTTGCAGAAAGAATTCTGTCCTGATATTTAGAAGATGGAAATCACTCCATAGTTGTAAATTTAAAGGCTGGCCTGGAAATATTAAGAAGAACACATTAGTGGGTGTTGTCATTAATAGAAGATGGGGATAGCAAAAAGAAATTAATGTATAACTACATAAACCTGTTCACCTGTACCATCCGTGGTCTTTAATGGCTTATTCTATGAGGGGTTCGAGCTCAGGAAAGCAGGAGCGGCTGAATTTAAACTTCCTTGAAGCCCAGCAGTTAATTTGCAAAACTCGTGGTAAGGGTGTATTATATGCATTCGATGGGGACCTTGATCCTGAGGGAAGCAGCGGTGGTTGAATTTAAATTGCTTGGAAGTCCAGCATTGCACATTCTTCATTCTATTGTTTCATTGTCCGAGTATAATATAAATAGCAATCAAATTGCGCACGATAATATGGTCTTAAAATAAGGTTACTCACAATGATCTTCCTCACAATAATTTGGCTTCATGTCTCATAATCATAATGAGAACTTTTACTTAACTCAATAATATCAACGAAGAATGCACATTTAAGTGTTAAGTCACGTGATATAATAATCTACCACTGTGAATATTCAATAAATAAATTTAATTTAGTCATCTAACCGCCGGCTCATTTTTTTAAAACTTGAGACCTGGAAAACAATAAGGGATGCATTGAAAATGGCAAAATTTCAGAGGCTGGACAGTGGTGTATATATTGTTAGAGGCATTGCAGTAAACTAGGTATTAAGCTTCAATGGGGATCTGAAAACAGTATTTGGGAACCCTTTTACTTCTGAACTTTTTATGAACAAAAGTGGTACCGATATCGAATGGCTACATAATCAATCTATACTAATAAATCAGAAGGGGAATAAATACTGCAATTTCTGAAAAAAAAAAAAAAAAAATTGTATACTTAATCCCTTAAACCTATAACAGTCTCAAACCGGTCTAGTATTTTCAAGCGAAAACGTGCTACAACTAAGAAAATTTTAGTTTGATAGGATTTTTTATAAAAAATGTCAGGTTGGGTTTTTAGTTAGAGCACAAAATTTTTTGTTCAAAAGGTAAATAAACAAATATGGAGCAAGGGAAAAGATCGCCGTTGTCGAAATGATTAGCGCTGACAAAAGCCTCCTACGATCGTCAAGATGCTATTGTACCCCAGGTCGATGGTCTACAGAGTCCATGTCAATTGAGAGAAACCGGCCAGTCCGAACAGAAGCCCACAAGGCAAGAAACGGCTAGAAGAGTAATCCAACGTTTCTGGTGTGCCTGAAACGATTGATTGAGGCGAACCTGCAAAAAACAGGTATACGGAAAGTCCAGAGGGTGGTAAAGACCAAACTGAATTTGACCTCCTACAAGCATTCGAAGAGGCACATCTCCACACAGAAGATGAAGGAAGTCTGCAAATTATTGATCCTCCTAAAGGTTATTTAACTTTCGTAAGCAACGAGAAGAAGTGACCGTAAAAATGGTATGCCACAGCCAAAACGACTGCTTCTTTACTGACAAAAGGAAAGATCTTGGTCATAACGTTAGGGATCTTTGGGTCTAACAGGAAGTTGATGCCGACAATCTTCTTCAACCAAAAAGAGAGGGCCAGCAGTGACAAGTACAGCGAGGTGCTGTGGGACAAAATCATCACGTGAGTGAAAGCCAACAATGGGAGCAAGGGGTTCATCTTCCAGCCGGACTCAGCCCCCACTTACAAGGCCAAGAAGACCATCGACTTGCTCAAGGAAGAAAACGTCGAATTCTGGTGCCCACAGTCTTGGCTCACTGATTCTCCCGTTTTGAACCCTATGGATGA
>NW_027293542.1:0-1164 GCF_016086655.4 Lepeophtheirus salmonis | reverse complement strand
GTCAGTTTCAATATATAGGTTGTTATAGTTAAAATCATTGAAGATCCACCAGATTAAGAGGATGCATTTGAACTACCAAGGCTAAATGAACGATGCCCACTTTTACATACCTTACAGGCGTAGAACCCTTTCTTATCTTTTGAATTATTTTCTGTCCCTTCTTGGTCACATTGGACATGCAGTTGCATCCGACATCTTTAATACTGAATCAAGTCCTTTTGAGGAGTGTTCCTATAAGCACTTTTAAAAAGAGGACATGTCAGTCCCTTGTTTCTCAGCTTGTAGCAAGAATCAAAGATTGATTAATTCCCAGGGCATTGAGATTGCGATGATCTCATCCCACAATCTGTACATTTTATAATCTAGTTATAGATCAAGAATGCACTCAATAAACATTGAATGAGAGAAGTCCTTTTCATGGTTATTTGATTATAGTTGTTAGTTTGTCTATGAATGACGCATGAACCACACCCATGCTTTTCGTGACGTATAAGCTCTGGAGTACATAATGTTGCACTCCTTACTTTAATGAACAAATACCTGTAATTGTTTTCTTTTTTCTTGTTTCCTTTTTTTTTAAATGTTTATGGGTAGATATGGGGTATCCTTTTCCATGTCTGGTCATTATAAGAACCGCGCCCAGGCGTAGTTGTTGTAAATTCCCTTCCTCGTATGCATTTGATTTGTGTTCTGTAATTACTGCATTTATGTGTTATTTTTTCTAAATATATTATTTTCATATTAAAGGTTATCTTTAGGGATTATCACGGGAATGTTAAACATAGTGCATTTAAAAAAAAAAACTTGTAAGAATTTTTTATTTATAATCTTCTTCTGTGCAAAAATATATCTTCATATTGTCGGTACATATTTGAATAAATCATTTGGCTTATAAAGACGTCGGAGGCATATATGTACTAATAAAGGATAACTGAAGAAGAGCGTAATATAAGGAATAGAAACAAAGAATGAAGGTAGAGGAAAGGAGACAGAGAGGGATGTAGAAAAATACAGAGGGAGAAAAGAAGTTTGGAGAGACAGAGAGAGAGGTAGAGAGATATAGAATGAGATAAGGAAAATAAGGTCTGATTTTGATCAAAATTAGTTATCTTTAGGGATTATCACGGGACTGTATGGATATATATATATACATAAATTTTCTTT
>NW_027293541.1:0-4662 GCF_016086655.4 Lepeophtheirus salmonis | reverse complement strand
TGCCCTTAGCCATAAGTATTTTTCTCCTTCTCCTCGCACTCTTTTTGTATCCTTACCAATATTGTAAATAAAGTTCCCTCAAAATAATCACGAAATCCATAACTTTAAATGTGCTCCAAAGCGATTATCCCAAATGGGAAAAAGCACCCAACAATTTATTTCCCGGGAATAGTCATTGACTAGCTATTATGGATGCTTGTATTAATTATTGAATTAACCTTTTTATTTATTTTATTAATACACTTATAAAACTGTAAAATCTTATCGTATTTTGGATATGGTAAGCAAGGGGAACTTTCCTAGCTGTGAGTTGATGAGGTGTGATTTTTCATATTATTTATATAGACTTTTTTTTGTGAGCTTCACATTTTCTCTGGATATTCCATGTTTCTTACCCAGAAATAAGCTTAGGTCCAAATTCTTCCTCTTAGCCTGGTTATTGAAGAGATGGAAGCCACGTCCGTCATTCATCTGGGTATTCGTGCTCCCACTCATTGGGACAAAGTTTCCTTGATTCATTGAACACATCAGGAAATAATGGAAATATGGTCTTAATATCTATAAGGTTGTCAGCAAATGTGACTTACGGATCACCTAAAGAGTTGTAGTGATGGAATTACATGTAATTGTTTTGTGTGATTGAGAGAGTAAAGCCCGAAAAAACTATGGAGAAGACTACATAGTGTGTGTGGGCTTCATTGACACTGTCATATTACCTGAGAGTAGCAAGCTTATCAGGATATTTATAGGCGAATACAAATATAAAAATTATACTTTATTACAAATTGTTTAAGATAATGAGAGAGGTTGAGTGGGAGGAACTTACTTAGTTCTACAATTGTTTTTGTAAAATATTTTGGAATAATAATATTATGATGACAAGAAATTAATAATTCGTCTTGTAAGTTCGAATGTAGTAATTGATATATTTTTCTTCATTCCACATTTCAGGAACATCTTCAAATCGTTCGGGCTTCAGCAAAGGAGCCCCTTTTATTTGCTCCTTGGATATTTTCTTTGGTTGAACTGTCTACTTTTATAACATACGTATCAACTAGGTTGTAGATTTAGGGTTTAATAATGTAATTTAAAACTCATCTCTATTTAGCGTAATATCACTAATAAGTGTATATATTTTATCAAAGAAATCAAGATATAAATATACGTAAATACCTATGTATTTATGTATACATCTATCCTTCAAAGATACCTAGTAAATTAATACAATTATTTACGTAATCATGTTAAATAGTAAATTAGACAAAAGCTATGTAATGATAATTGAAAAAATTAAGTGAAAAGAAAATAATAATATCGTCTAAGGAAGATTCACTAAAGCAATAGCTTGTGAACATCAGCTTTTTATTAGTCAACCATCTAGCACATAAATAAATTAGCTTATCCCTTGCTCTTTCTTCAATCCTGCTTTTCCTTGACAACTATGATCCGTTTTTCTTTTCATCCTTGATACTCTGCGAGGTACTTCTCCCCTGCGACGAGGAAGAAGGAACGACTGAGCAGCTAGGTTGTGTGGCTTGAAGGTCGGGAAGGTGGGATGAGGAAAGTAACTCTCTTAGTTGAAGTAGTAGCTTTGTTGGTCAGTTGAGTCTCTCCGGGATTCATTATCTAGGCCGCTTGCTTCTATCGACGGACACGCGATCCATCTTTCGTTTCCGGTTAATTGTGATTGTTTTGCACGTGCGGTGCATCACTGGAAAAGGTCCTTCATCCGGCAGTTGTAGGGGTTTTCTGACTTAATCGACCGGAACGAGGTCTGCACTGACGAACGTCTTCGGATTCTTTGGCTGTCTTGGTTCGACTGGCTGGATGGCTTCCATCTTCTAACGCAGGAGGTATATAAATCTAGCAGAGCGCAGGGGTATGGTGCAGAGGGTTGACTAAAGGATTCTTCAGTAGTACTGTGAGTGGAACCATACACCAAATGTGAGGAGTATAGACCAATATCTTTTTTTAGTGACGATCGAACTTCGAGGAGGATGAGTGGAGAGAGGACGTCCAGGATGCATCAGAACTTGAGTGTGCATATAGAGTAGATTTGAGTTGTCTGTTGTTTTTATTGTTTCGCTTGCACCTTGCTCCCATTTAGAAGGGTTGACCTACTCTAGGATTGAGTTGTATCATAAGACGGGGGGAGTGGAAGGCTTAATAGATTATGAACTAGTAATAATGGTCGGGGACGTTTTATAAATTCAGAATTATTTATTCCTCTTGCATTAGATTGGGATTTTGAATGACCATAAAAATATTGTTTGTTCTAGAATATTTTCTAGAGTTGTCTATTTCGGAATTAGCACTTGGAGCGACGCTAATTATCTCTTCCGCAACTAAAATATTTACCTTGTAAGTCTTGTAGTGTTCCAAGAATTGTCGTTTTACTTAAATTGAATTTTTTACCTTTCATGTAGGTTGAAAAGGGATTAATAGAAGACTTGTTGTCATATAAAGTATCTTCAAGAGCATTTGTAGATTGTCTATAAAATATCTACATTGAAAAGATAATATTTTTGTTTTAATCTACAGTGGTTTGAGTAGAATTCTCCGATGGTGTTAATAAACTTTTGTAGCTGGATCTCCTCTTTTTGTACTTTTCCCCTATCTACCATCTTACACAAGCTATAGTTGAGTCCTATAGCTTGCAGTTTAGATATTAGATATATTTTATATATAAAAATTCATAATATATTTTTTTATTTCAATCTGAATACTCTAAATTATTGGTGCATGAGGATGATGGCTCATTTTTTACTAGCCATGATTAGCAATTATCAATATTTCTTGTTATGACCACCTTGGAACAATCAAATGAAATTTTGTAGAAAATAATTTAGTTGCTCCGAATTAAATTGAATAGCAGTTGAAAAAAATATGGAATATGGAAGTTGCATTCAGTTCGAACTCCCAACTGCGCCACGTGTAATTAATTCTCTAGAGCACTTTGTATTTATAACTGAATATATATTGTACATACAAAGGTTCTTGTAATACTAAGCCCTAAGGCACTCATGACTGATTCTGCATTTCTGCCCATATAACTGTGGAATAATACCACCACCCTTTGTTTCCATTTCCTTAGCGTTACTGACGGAGGTTTACAAGGATCTTATCGGCTGCATGTCTACTAACTTTGCGCTACCTCTCGAACATAGTTAGGTTAAGCCGCGGGACGAATGGTTCTCAAAGAACAAGTAGAAAATTGTTATGTCCTCAATTTGAACTTGCAACACGCACATAAATATTGACATACTCCGATAGACCACACAACTGAGTAACGTAGTTATCCGTAAGATCCCCGACTCCTGTTTCATCTCGGATTGCCGAAAACGTTCGAATAAAAACTTTATCTTTGGGAAAACACATCACGAATCGCCTTTATCGTTGAGATACATGCGTCCTCGACAGGTAGAGCAACAACTTTCATTGTATAGAATGATTCAGTTGGCCATGGAACTCAAGTCCCAGGATAGTGTAGCAGTAAAAAAATTCATAAAATTTTTTTATTTCAATGTTAATTAAGCATAGTCATAATTATTCAGTTTGGGTAAAATACTGCTTTTTCTATAACTTGGTGTAATTTTTGAAGGTAATTTAATGATGCCTTCTTCATAGAAACCCTCATCCCTTCTGCCAAAAACTAGAAAGCCGATTTTACAAGCTTTTTTGAATAATTCACGATAGAGAGGAACAGGTTATGTAATCATGGTGCTAGGTCAGGACTATAAAGGTGGAAGCAAAAGAACCTCCCAAACAAGCTCCTGGAACCCCTCTCGTGAGTCAATGTCAATGTCTGTGGCCTGTTTGTTGTTCTGATAAAACACAATTCCTCTCCTATCGGCGAAAGAAGGCGGTTTTTGGGGTTAACTTCCTTCAGACAGTCCAATTGTTGATAGTACAACTCCGAATTAAGAGTTTGACCATAGAGGAGCAGCTCATTTAGATGATTCTCTGCCAATCCCATGCAACAAACAGGGAATTTGGCGCTGGCTCCTGCGATTGGACCACGACTGTATTCGCTTGAAATTGTCGCAAGTTACCCTTTTCATCACCAATACTTATTTGCTTCAGAAATTGTTTGACTTTTACAATTAAGCAGGGATTCGCAGATGGAAATTTAGTCCATGATGTTTTTTTTTTGTTTTTTAGTTAACTCTTGTGGCACCCATATTTTTTTATGTTTGGCTCTTGGGCACATAGTGCTAAATAAAGGTTGAAACTGCAACTATTTCATTTTTTATCGATTTTTTTGATAATTGGTCTTATTTTTCACATCCAGATATTCTAAAGTTTAAACTCGTGCATCTTAAAACAGGAGCAGAGCAGGTTTTAATCCTTTTATAACCTCGATTAACATGGTATTTTATCTGATAATATACGTTTTGTCATTGAGGGAAGTGTTGCCATTATCAGGAATCAGTGGTAAGGAAATGCCTCTTAGGGTTTGACAGGCCAGTACTGTACAGTCTTGTAGTTTTTGTTTTTAGTTACAATTAAATAGAATATATGAGAATCTTAACAATTAATTCGATTAAAACTTACTTTCGGTATTATATTTAGCTTAATATTAGTTAAGAAATACGAGCAACACTTACTATAAGCATAACAATCATATTCAAATTTTTACTTTTAAATTTAAGTACTAGCAAT
>NW_027293540.1:0-682 GCF_016086655.4 Lepeophtheirus salmonis | reverse complement strand
ATAGTTAAAGCATCACATACATCCAAGGAAGCCTTCTAAAATCTTTAAAAAATATTTTAAGTAATTTATTGTATTATTTATGTAAGAATTTTTAAATTTATAGATATTTAATTAAACAAAATTATAATCATTAAAATTTTGTTTTATTTACCATTTACTCACCGGATTAGATCAATTATTTTCAACAGAAATCAGTTAGATACTCTAACTTTTCCAATAACAAAAACAAAAAAGTAATTTAAAATTGAGTGTACCCATTAAAAATTGAAGAAAAAACAATTATTACTATGACTATTTAAATATAAATATTGTTATTATGGATAAGATCCATAAGATGAAAGAGTTAAATGGAGTAAAAACACAGAAAAAATGCAGTTTTCAGCTTGCAAACCAAGGGCTTAAACTTTATTTTTGGTATAAGAGGGGTTCCTTGGATGAATTGGTGGTGGTTTTTAAGGATCAGAGGTACCCCCAAGTACCTCGTGCAACCCAAGTCCTGGAACTATTTTTTGGTATTAGAGGGATTCCTTGGATGTATTTGCGATGGTTTTTAGCAATTCCATACTAACTCCTAGCCAATCGGAGGGCAGAGGGTATTCAACAATATTATAAGAGGCCCTAAACTATTTAATCCCCCCCCCTTACCAATATTCTTGATCCATTTCTTAGAAGATTTGATGCT
>NW_027293539.1:0-335 GCF_016086655.4 Lepeophtheirus salmonis | reverse complement strand
TTCCGAAACAGCACATGTAACAATTGTAGATGATCAGAATTATGATTCAGAATCCAAATCTCACTCAAGGACAACGAGAAATTCTAGCCCTGTAGAAACAGCCTCAAGCATTGTTAATAGTACATCATCCATTAAGCACTCCACTCCCCGTCTTACAATATATGAGAGCACTCCCGAATACAGGTGCAAGTGAAAATATCCCTGAAATATGGAAGAAAGAAAATGAAATTAATTACGGCATTCATCACTCCAGATTTACAAGATCACTTTCGTGGCATGATTTAGCGTCACTTAACGTTATTCCAAAATATTTTCTAGAAACAATTATATGTAAT
>NW_027293538.1:0-2054 GCF_016086655.4 Lepeophtheirus salmonis | reverse complement strand
GCTGTCGTCTTTATTAAGTCCTGTAAATTTTATTTGGACCATTACTAATATGCAGTGTTTAGGGCTAATAGTGGGCAAATGCCTATATTTCCTTGATCAGTATTAATTATCGCCGTCTTTTCTTATGCATGCTGGGGCTGCTATTTTTTTTTTTTTTTTTTTTTTTTTTTTTGACAACATAGCTTTATTTTTAAAAGTGCTCAAAAGTAAGTCAAATTCGGATAAGATCAAAAGTCCAGTTTCTCCGGACTTTTCTTATATTAAAGTATATAAAAACCACAATTTTTGGATACTTATGTAAATAATTATTTCAAAATCTCTATTTCAAGGCAACCAGTGTTTGATTAAGTCCTGTTTTTGACAGATAATCGTGGGATTTAAGCTTATCTTTCAGCTATAGTGTTTTTCGGAACACTCATGATATGTATCCCGATTCATTGAAAACAAATGCGAAATTCATTTAAAAATAAACATACAGGACAAAAATGTTAGTGCCAGCTTACTATTTGTACTTATGATTGTGCATAATGACGAGGAAAAATCTTGATATAATGTCCTATATTACCGAATTTGACTGTATGGAATCAATAATAATAAAGAAAAATTTGTTTGTCTGTGTATTTGTGCCTGTGTTGAATAAGGACTCATTTTTAACAACAAGCTCATTAAAAGAAGAGAATATAAATAATCAATGTAACATTGTGGCTTTGCTGATAAAGATATTTTGAAAAGAGGACCTATCACTTTACTTTTAACATTGTAGGATCGTCTTTTGTTGGGGGAGGGTTTTTTTTGAAAAAAATTAAAACTTTTGCTTAGAGGTGGATCAGGCAAGGAAATAAAGGGATTCAGGCTACGAGGTGTCCACTTTCGAACAGTCTGCGGGATTTTGTCCCAAAATATGATAATCTATACAATAAGGTTATCCAATATATACTCATGGGAGCAAAATATATATAAAACATCAGCTTGTAATGACTAATTCGTGAAGTCAAATACCACACAATCAAATTTCGTAACAAGGAATTTTTTTTAATCCTTACATATTGATAAACGTACATGTATATAAATGTGTTTATGACTTTTCGATACTACAAACACACCTATTTTTTCAGTTTATAATATTGAAGGTTGGTTGATTACTCATTTTAGGTGTTTAGCGTATGTTGGTACGAAATCAATCATAAAAATACGATCTAAAAAATAACATATTTCTAAAAGTCATACTTTAATTAAATGTTATCGCATTAAGGTAGGATAACCCCTTCTAAAGAGATGAACTCCCTGAACATCAAGGATATCTAATTATAATAAACAGCTATGAACTCAAAGAAAATATAAGTGAACGCAGATTCTAAATCTAGCTGCTCCGCGGAAAAAATCCATCCAAATCCCCTTATTGTCTTACAAGTGATTGATTTGATGTATATAAATAAAAATCCTCTAAAATTATAAGTCAAGATACATTTTGCTATTGAAAAAAATTAAAATTATATAATAATATTTCAATTAATTAAAACAAATTGATAAACTCACAAATGTTAAGAAGTCCATAATATGTTTAAAAGAGATTACACCAATCACATTATATAAAATATAACACAATGCTTACGCAATGTTTCGAACTAATGATCAAGGAACCTTTGTATTTTATTTAGTAATCAACAGTGTTGTGTTGGTCCTTATTTATTCGATTCAGTCCAGTCTTAGGATCGGTCCTTGGAATTTTGATAAAAATATCGATGATTTATTAAGCCAAATAACATATATGAAATATATATAAGGATAATTAATATTCCTATTTTGATTAAAATACAATATACACATCGGTAACTTTATTGTGCCAAGCAACCATTCATCCGAAAAGAAACAGAAAAAGGCCCAAAATGGCCAATTCTTCCTAACTATAGAATTATCATACAATAACTTTTAGGAATTGACCAATGCTTAACAAGATCGATTCTAATAAAACGAAAAATGTTCTAGGCTCTTACGCTCCGTGTAGTTTTCCCCTAGGAAGTTTCACCGATTAGAAGTTTATCCCTGCGGAAGTT
>NW_027293537.1:0-525 GCF_016086655.4 Lepeophtheirus salmonis | reverse complement strand
TATACATATATTTAGTATATTGTGCATAGCTATATATGCCATGGCCCATTGGTATATACTAAATCATTTATTTATATAAATCTGATATCCTTACAAAATATTCAAAAATTAATATCCATTCTTATATAATGAAATAAGTATTACAGAATAACTCATTCAAAAAATTTAAATTATAATTTGTAGAAAAGGAAATGAAATGAAAAAATGAATAAAAACTCAATTTTCAAATAGTCAAGCTCTTTGGATCACTTTCCTCTGAATGGAGGGTGTACTTCTGAAGACTTTTTCTTCAGGGGTCTCTCTTTGGAGAAGTTTCTTAATAGACTTTAGTTCAATTCAAATAATATTTTACTGGGCCTTCCTCGACTCCACTTGTTGAGTGAAGGGAAGTGAGCTCCATATTTAATTTTTGGTTTATTTAGTATTTTCTGACGATTTCTTTCAATCAGGGATTTTTATCGGGAGAGTGAGACACCTTGTTAATAGCGACTCAACAACAAAGTTATAAAAGGTACGCCGTTGTGT
>NW_027293536.1:0-3435 GCF_016086655.4 Lepeophtheirus salmonis | reverse complement strand
TTTATTCTTGTGGAGGGAACATCTCTTTTGAGTTGACATACCTAAGCATTGAGAAGTTATGATTGAGTGTGCTCATGAAAAGTTGAGAATAACATGTGGATTTCTCGGGGAGTTATCTTCTAAATTATGCAAGCAAAGTGTTGTCTGTTAGACAACACCTAATTACTCCGGTTACTACTGGTGGTCAATATGACCAGAGTGATAGTATGCTCAAAAATCATGAGTGCGCTCCAGCTCAGTTACTAATTTTGTGTGTACGCTCCTTCCCCCAATGAGCGCGCTAATATAATATGTCATATAATGAGTAGTCAAAACCTTATGATTAGCATTTAACCCGTATGATTAGATTACTAGTAAATTTAAACATTCCGTCTCCAGCTTTTTAAGGAAATCTGATATTGGGGCATGGCTAAACAATGTACCATCCCTAGAGCACCTGCATGACGGACTGCAGTAGGATACCTAATCTGGCAAACTATTGTGAGGGCACCAAAAGTGCAAATTGTTTTTACTTGTGCCCGTACTGATTGTATGTTTTATATGAAGTGTTGCAATAAATGTTTTTTTAAATTAATTAGTAGTAAATTTATAAATTAAAGTTATATAACGTATTTTTGTGATATAAATTTAAAGAAGTTTTAATAAAATAAAATAACACTCATAAAAAACGATTAATTATAACGAAAAATATTAATTAGAAATTTTAACAGTAGCAATACACAGAGAGTGAAACAAATTCATTATAACAAACGACACTAAATGTTACAAATGGACTCAACAAATTATTAGGGACAAATTATACGGAATTGAAGTTATTAAAATTAAATAGTAGGAATGGATTCAACAAATTATTAGGGACAAATGTCGGAGTAATGTCCTTGTTTACATCCTTTTCTTCTTCATCTTTTGTCACAGCTGATTGTAGCTGATCAAATGAAACATCATGAGTATGATTCGTTCTCTTCTCCTAAACAATCTTCAAATTGTCAGGGTTACCGTATTGATTTTTGGTTGTTGTTTTTTTACATGCCCATTCTACACAGGATTTTCATTGCTGATAATATTTGTTCATGCCCATATTAAAATACACAATGTTTTATAAAATTATATGAATAAGTTTTGGAATAAAGATAATAATTAAAAAAAAAAGAAGACAAAGGTCGTTCCTTGGAATGACAAAATTAATCAGAACTGGCTTGGAACGTCAGGGCGCTGGTATTACAGTATACTCGTATTTAGTGGTGAAATTAAATCAAATTCATTGTTTGTATCTTGAATCCCTCGTAGGTATTACGGTACTTGTTATATTGTAACATAATAGATGTGATATATAAAATATGCCCTTCCTATATGTAGTAAAAATAAAAGAAGGAGCCAATAAATTGGATAACTATCGAAATGTATAAAAATATCCTCGTTTCATTCCAATTAGTTTTCATTACAATTAAACCTTCCCTTCCTGAATTATTAATTAATCAAACGTACGGGGTGTGTTAAAAAAATTATGTGACTTTGTATTTTTAGGGGGAAAATTAAAATTATCTATTCATTGATATTTATGATGTCCCATTCAAATTAATCCCCTCAGATACAATACACTTCTCCCAACGCTTTTTCCAATCCTCGAAGAACTTCTCATCAGCACTTATCGATATACCCTTGATCACTTGCAGCCATGCAGTCTTTATCTCCTCAATCGTTTCAAATTTCCGTCCTCTCATAGGTCTCTTCGGTTTGGGGAACAAGGAAAAGTTACATAGGATCAAATCCTGTGAATATGGTGGCTGAGGTATGATTCTGGTGGTGTTCTTGGCCAAAAAAATAAATGGGAAGATTATTTTAAAATTAAGCAGTTTCAGAACAAACTTCGCTGACACTCGTTTCATGCTCAAAACGTTTGAAAAAAATTCATAGACCGATCCAACTGATATGTCAATATCCTCAGCAACTTTTCTGATAGTGCTTCAACGTTTTCATCTGTTGCTTACTTGCTTGGTCGTCCAGAGTAAGGCTTCTCATAGCCATCTTCCCGGCCATCTAGGAAGGGTGTGTAGCACATGCTAACATTTTGTTTTTGAGCACCTAATTTCATTTTTTAAACAAAATTTGATGCAAATGCTTTTATCCATATTTTTCAATAGCAAAAATCGCCAAACATGGAAAGTACCTCAGACCGTTATACCTCTCACAAAAATAACTAAACATATCATATAGCTTGAAATAAGTAATAGATGCTCGTGGTGAGAGTATAAACACAAAAAAAAAACGAGTATATCATAAAATTTGAAAAGTAACCTTAGTTTTTGAACACACATTTGTAATATTTATCTCACTTATAGCAATCTTCATTGCTCTTTCTAAGAAAAAAAGTTCAAAATATTTGTATTTTTTACCTAAAATAAAGAAATGTCTACCTCTGGATGCAAATTTTGCCGAGAAAGTGGGGGCAATACTTATATTTCTATTGATTTTAATATCTTTTGTTGACTGAAAATGTACGTTATTTTCATCCATTTTAATAAAAGAAAGTTTGTTCGTATGAATGTATACAAAAAATAGTTACAGTCTTTGATTAATTATAAAAGCCTTTTATGTAAATTCATTTGTCAGGGGGCATGATTCGTCCTTAATATAGTATAGAACAGTGGTTCCCAACATCTGAGCTTCGACCCTAAATGGTGTTGCAACACCAATTTCCTGGTTCGTTAATTATTTTAGAACCGAATGTGTATCCATATTATTAAAGTCAAGTGTATCTGTCTGTATTTATGAATGTCTGAATGAAAATATGAAAACGAGTCACGGGGTGCACTGTATCCAGTGCTCCTTGGGGTATATAATTAACATATTCTAGTCTAATAAAAAATATGTAGTCGTATTAATGAAATCTTGAAGGCGTGGCCATGTAGCATCGAGTATGCTGCACAGTCTCAATTTTTTGTTCATATCCATATTGATATGTATTTTCAGTATATATTAAGATTTGAATAAAATATCAATACTCTAGAGACTATAGTACTCACTTCATATCTAATTTTATTCTTGTGGATAAAAGACATATGAATTGAGTAGTTACGTATGAGTGTGCTCATGAAAAATACCATGAAACACCAAAGATTTCTTGGGGAGTTATCTTTTATATTATTAATAGTGTTGGGTTGGTCAATTATCGGTCTGAAACGATCACGTGAGCAACTCACTTGGTCGGTCTAAAAAAATGAGCCGATAACAATAGCCTAGTCACTTGATTCGGTCATACATCGGTCTACGGACTGAAGAGGTAGGCCCCCAAAAAAAAGGTTTTAAGACTATACAACCGGCCTGCGTAGACATAGGAATGACCTATTTGCAAATAGCAACTAAATAATTTTCAAATATATTATTTTTGAAAAAGTGTATGACGTCACATGTTTTCTTTTTCTAATTTTTGTTGGT
>NW_027293535.1:0-646 GCF_016086655.4 Lepeophtheirus salmonis | reverse complement strand
ACATACCAACAGACATCCCCATAGCACCAAGGCCAGCCTGATGGACTCCATCAAGGAGGTATACGGCAACATGGACAATGAGATGGTTAGAAGAGCCTGCGGCCGGTTCAGAGGCTGTATTGAGGCTGTTATTGATGCCAACGGTGATTATATCGAATGAATGGCTACTCTATACCTATATGCTCATCAAAGTTTTGATTTTTAATAAAAAAGTTAAAAAATGTATATTTTGTGTTTTTTTTTGTAGAAAAATATTTTGGCGACAATTTGATCCCCGCTCCCCTGTATATATATATTAATCAGAGTTATTTTTTACTCTGATTGCCGAATATATATAATTTATATATTTGTGAGAAGAAATATTCTCCCGATATCATGTATATACATAGGTATAAACATTTTTATACACTTATACGGACGAGAGATGTGGTAAGCCGCCTTCAAAAGGAAAAAGAGCTTTCAACAAAAATGGAGCTCTTGGCTAACCGAAATAATAAATTCATACTCGGCGTTTTAAAGATAAAGATCAAGGGATAAAGATATTGATAAATATTCCTTGATAAAAATATTTCATATTAAAATAAAAAGAGCACGCCAAAATATAGGTTTTTTTCAGAAAAATTTACTATTTACTTATTATATGTGG
>NW_027293534.1:0-1347 GCF_016086655.4 Lepeophtheirus salmonis | reverse complement strand
TAAAATATATGGAGCATTTGAAGAAAATACGTGGAGATTCATACTTTTTGGAAAAGGCTGTGTCTAGAATTGAAAAAAAGAAACACCCACCTACAAAAATTGATGGAAAAATTCTTGTCTAGGAGGAAGAGGAACAGCTCTGTCAGTTCCTTGACACCCCTAAATCTTTCTATGAAACGTCAAACGATTAAATAATACCCTTTTTCAACGTCGACTAATTTAATTATTTCCTCTCTCAAGGATTTACCTCAGCTCTACTTCATGATCATAGTAATTATCCATGGTTATTTGATATGTATTAAGCATGAATGCTTAAGGCTCTTCACTTTTAATACTCTTGGATTCTTATCACCCATCGTAGAAGCTACAGCCGTACGAGACAATGATAACTTCTCTCAGCAGTAGATAGTGTTTTAACAGAAATAAAGTTAGAAATTTATCTCGTGATCTTTTCATTAGTCTGTATTTTATTGAAATTGTAAATTTGGTTGGGCTGATATGAGTTAATAAGTTTCATTTCTTGAACTAGGTAGTAAAATTTGTAGAAGTTTAGGTTTATAATACCCCATATATTTACAAACACTTAAGGCAATTGTAGTATAATAAATCTATATAATTGGATTTAAAAAAATATATAAATGAGTGTAAATTTGTCTCGCCACAATTCTAAATTAAGTATCTTTTCTAATATTGTACCAAAGTTTTGTACATCACGAAATACCACTAAATAAAAATATTTGGGCTCTATACCATATATGGATTAAACTAGGTGGGCATTAATTCAAATTTCGTGCGAAGACCACTCTAAAATATGAAGAGTCTATTTGAGTCACAGAATAATATTATCTTGTTAATTTTTATTAAAATAGTCGAAAATTACATCATTAATAAATCGATCTTCCATAGAAAATTGCAAATATTATTCAATGCATTATACATCTTTTATAATCTCTCCTTTTTTTGGTTTAACTTGTACAATTTCATTGAAGAGGACAGTTGGTTCAATTATTATACAGTGACATAAGAAATAATGTTTAATAATAAAAGAATAATTGATTTCTTCCCAATAAAAGATACTTAAAAAGCAGAGATTTATTTCTAAAAGGGAATCAAAAATTTACAAGAATTGTCTTTTCTATAAAAAAGTAGATAAAAAACATCTTAGACACAAATATTCGGCCAAAATTTGATGCTTTCTCAAAATAAAAGACACTTATACTATGCCCCGATATCAACATATTATTTTGACAATCAATACTTTAAGTACAATACACGACGTCTCCAAAAGGTAAAAAAATAATTTATTAAAATTATTAAATTATATTTTATTATATTAAATAATGTACA
>NW_027293533.1:0-709 GCF_016086655.4 Lepeophtheirus salmonis | reverse complement strand
GATAGTGACTTTGAGGGCATCAGTGCTGTGATGAGGGACACTGCAGGCCTTAGCCTCGATATGCACCTACAAGGTCTAGTTGAGAGGCTGTCATCCATGGTGTAGGGGGTCCATAAGTGTCAAAAAATAATTGAAAGACTCATTCAAATAGTCTTGCAACGAAAGAGATAGGTTTCTTTCTTTGTTGGTGTCGAAAGTGGTCACTCCATCCTCACAAAACTACTTATACCCACTTTTTTGATAGTTCTTGTAGTGTTTAACTACAAGAATCTGCTCTATACTAAAAGAGCTTACTATACACACTGAATATAAAAACTAAATAATACATAACATCATCCCCAATCAAGGAGACCGTCGAAGGTGAAGTTGGTTTTTGTGACAGCTCGTCTAACGAGCTTTTTGTAAGAAGACCCTTTATTATTCTTACTTCTCTTTCAGTTTGACCATTAGCTGTAGGGTGATAAGGTGGAGACAATGAGAGCCATTTCCTATTCAGACAATTTTGATCTGAATGCTAAGTTTGTAAATTGTAGACCGTTGTCTGAATGGATTATTTTAGGGAAACCAAAACGCATGAACCATTTAAAAAGTTGATTCAGCGTTGCTAGCGTTGAAGTATCTTTCATATAATATATTCGGCTTCTATCCATTTGGATCCTTCATTATTAAAATGAAACGACCCTTAAATATAGCATAATTAATATGTGCT
>NW_027293532.1:0-19406 GCF_016086655.4 Lepeophtheirus salmonis | reverse complement strand
GTTCCCAGAGTACCAAGAAGGTGTTCTTCCGGGGTTCTTTCATAATAAATAATTGTATTGACTTAAAAGTTGCGAAACTAACTCACACCTAACGCTCAACATCACACTTTAAAATTCAAATAACCAAGTTAATTGCTTTCCAGATTGTTCAAGATATAGTTAAAAATGGTCCAAATTTACCTGAACGACCTGGTACTAAGGTGTCCCATGATACATAACTTCTTTTTTTTTCAAAAATTTGAAATGCATACCCCCTCCCGCATATTTTTCTATTTGATTTCAGCTACTTTACAAGGGAAGAAATCCGTTACCTTCCATCATATTCACGGAATCATCAAAGTATTCTAAAAAGGGTTCTAAGAAATATTAACAAATATTTCTCATAATTGTTTATTTGCATGTTTACTGTTGTTTTTTTTAAAAGATTGATATTAAGAATATTAGTTGAAATTCTATCCCGGAGCATTTAGTATATACTATAATGTTTATTTACGTACTTTTTACGCAATGGCTCCGGTTTTATGTATTTTCGATATAATATATAAACCAAATAAAGAATGTTGAATATGAAATGATATGTAGGATATCTAAGAACTTTGAAGCACCTCGGTATGTTTAGGAAGCTTTTTTGAAAAATCAATATAATCTTATTAAAAAAAGGCATTGAATATAAATAATAATTAGATTATTGGAACGAATTCCCTTGTTAAATCAAACAATTTAAAATATGTAGGGAAAAAAAAAATTCAATGATTGATACAGATTCCTAGTACTAAACTATGGAGAAATAATTTCGTGAAATCAAAAAAAAATCCTAAAATGTTATGTATTCTGCCTCGAACAATTTTACTAGTAACCCGATATATAAGTAAATTTATTGTTATTTACAGAGTTTGTTACAAAAAAAAAGGATAAATTTATGGGAGGTTAATCGATTGGACTTAGCAAAGCTGTTTTATTGAGTTAAACATTCTATACTATTCTAAAAATATTCTTACTACGTAATAACGTCAGAAGTACCTTATTTCCGTCTCTCACTAAAGCATATAGTTAAAAAAATAATACAAGTGTGATATAAAATGTAATAATTTTTCCATATAATAGGTGCTTGTCTCACTAATATTTCGCGACATGCTTACATGCGTTGTTATGTAACAGAATATTCTCCTTAGTGATTATAATATTTCGTTATGTTATTTAACAAATACATTTTTTTTTTTTGGTTAAATGCATAAGCAATTCATATATATATAAAACAAACTTGTTTACAATGTTACTAGTAGCATATAAATCACTGAAGCTTAAAGTAATACCTGGTTGATCATTGGAACATGTCAAGAATATTATCATTTATATTTCTGTGGTCCATGAATTGTAATTGTGTTAGGGTAAGAATTATTTGATCTTTTAGATTTATATATGTACCCGGCGTAGAAAAAGTACTGAGACTTGCCTCTAAGTAGTCATTAAAATACTTATAATTGATCAGGATGATGGTGAAGATAGATTTTCTTTACAATAACAATACACATTCATTATTAATCTGCCCACCATCAGCCTCAATGACAAGCTCCAACTGCCTCCAGAATCCCTTACACATATTGGCAATGTAGACCTTTTTCATGATCATCCACTGCGGGGTATGGAGGTATTCAGGGCATCAATATTCAGATGGCAGACTATGCAATTTTCTTCTCAATTTGCACCAAATGAAGTAAACCAGTGGATTCAGATCTAGGCTCTGAAGGGCCCAAAGGTTCTTGGACCAGAAATTCATGTTCCTACCCATTTACTCTTGTACAATATTATCCGTATGGGCCGGAGGACCGTCCTGCTCAAATTCATGCCTGGCCTTTTTGGACTTATTCGTGGTCTTGGTGACTTATGTGACCCCATTTTTCCTTCAACACAATCAAGTAGTCGGCTGCGAGTAACCGGTACCCAAGATTAAAAAAGTTGGAGGGCCACAACCCCAACATCATCACAGAGGCCGGATGTTTGGTCTTGGTGACTACTGTGATGCTGTTGTCAGCCTTGCCAAAGCATACCGCCTGATCATTCTGCTTGTTGTAGACAGGGTTAACGGTGCTTCAGGTCATTCAAGAGTTGTTGACATTGCTGAAGAGAGAGTTATTTTTGACGATGGTACAGGAGTGACATCTCAATTCTTCTAAGGGACTTCCTTCAGCCATGGGATGGCCTTGCCCACACAAGAGCGATGCACTTTCTTCTGTTGGGCGTACTCTAACATCTTCATCGTTAGGTTGACCTTAAAGGCGTCAATGATGTCTTTAGGCTTCATTTTGGTGGGTCTTCACCCTTGGGTTGCTCCTAAAGATTGACCCCATCAGACCAATTTATTTCCACCCGACAGACTGTGACCTTGCTGACGTTTAAGGTCTTCATGATACCCAAGGTAGTCCTCCTAGTGAGGATTAAATTACCTATTAGGGCTCTTCTTGCCTCCATCGCTACATATACCAAACTTTTGTTTCCAACATCAATCAAAGGGTTGGAATCTAAGGTATTCAAAAATAATTGAAACTTTAAAATTTAATCAACAATTACTAATCAAAACTTTATTTATATAAGGTCGCATTACTTTTTCTACACCTGGTATATAGTCAAAATTGGTCTAACGGCTAAATCTTTTAAATGTAAAACTGATTTGAGCGGCTATATAAAGTTTACAAACTCAGAATTATTACAAATAGGAAACCTAAGTAAAAAGGTCTTCCTTAATAACCGTTCGCTTTTTATGTTTCCTTTTTCTGGCCACTTAATACAAGTTTCATTGTTTGCAGCACCTATTAAGTATCATTCAAGTGTTTGTAGAGTTGTTAACAAACCTATTACTTTTTTTATAACGCTCAGTTTGTAGTATTGATAAACTGAAAAATAATTTTTTTGATCTATGCTAAAGTTAAAACAATATGCAAATGTAAACATCAATTTTGTAACATAGATACCTATTTGTATTTTAACTGTATTATCTATTTTACGCCTGCCCATTTGTGATCGTGATGGATAGTTAATCTAATTCACTTAATTTATTTCTTAAATGGACTCATAATAGTTTGTTTGCAATAAATATATGTCTTTTTTTTATGAATTTAGGGCGATACTTGAGTTTCAAAAGAAAGATAATTAATATTTGAAAAAAAACTGATTGACTGCTCAGGAATTTATTTCAGAAAAGTGCCTGAGTATAGCTCATAGAAAAATCAATAAAAACTATGCCCCACACTTCTTTACTGATAAATCCTTATTTTAAATGTCATTTTATTACTTTTTCAGGCTCTAGATTTACGATTACCTCATCATGTTATACCTAAAAGCTATGATATCCAACTCAGTCCACAATATGAAGAATCCAACAATCTCTCTGGATTCGTCAGAATTGAAGTTGAGTGCGTTGTGGAAGGGTCTAAAAATATAACATTGCATGCAAAATTTTTAAACATTACACATCTGGATATTAAGGAAAAGGTTTATAAAACAGATATAAGCATTAACAATTCATCAGTAGAAGAAAATGGTACAGTACAGACTTTGTTCTTATTCATTTATCTGAGAATCTGCAAAATGGATCAATTTACATCCTGACAATGAATTACACTACAACATCAACTGAAACGAAAAAATCTTTATTTTTTGAAGGAGATGACCAAATTAGAGGATTTGTGTTTTATAAGTACTACATTTATATTTAATCTTTAATAATGTAGAAAAACTTAGAAAGTGGAACAAAATTTTATTTTTTGCAAAATATTGTAGGTTCCATTTCTAACTTAGACAGAACCAGTTTTTGTTTGAACCATACTTAAAGCAAGTATACATTTGCATATCTCTGTCTTTATTTATTTTTTTAAATCAATTCAGTTTTAAATCCGCGTTTATTATAAAATTATTTAGCAAGGGCCTTTTCATTATGTTAAAATGCAGTAGTCAAGCAATTAGTTTATTATCAAGGTGATATTTTGTTTTTTATATAGTAAATATGTTAAACAGTATGTTGTACATTAATGGCGTTATTTAAAACTTTTTCTGTAAGGATAATATTAATTCAATGATGAAATTATAAGTTCTTAAAAGTCGTTTTAAATTTTAAAGCGCTCTCTTTAAGGCATCATATTCACGAATAATATTGTCAACTCCCTCTTTAAGTTCACCAATTGAATTAGTTTTGTAAATTTTATACAAAATTGATAATGCACGAGAATAATGTACCGTTAGCCTTAATTAACCTGATTAGAGCATTTATTATTCTGATAAAAATGGACTAAGAATGATTATGTTATGATGTATGGTTGTTCTATAATTAAGTCATTAATTATAGATTCTTATACAATTACATCATTAAGTATAGATCGTTCTATAACTACTTCATACAGATATGACGTAATTAATTGTGATTTGTTGATCATTAGTATGGGACTTTCAAAAGGTTCCTGCGATATTATGTTGTCAAAATTGTATTTATATTTGTAGGTCTAGAATTCCCCCTCAGAGAGTGGTCTAAAATTTAATCGTTTTCAAGATCTAAAATTGAATTACTAACTCTCACTCTATGACCCAATTTTCTCCTATATCAACTTATACAACTAAGACAAGATTTACAATTTTTATAACGTAATGGTGCAAAAACAACATGGAATAAAACCTTACAATGGTGTATTACCCGCTAAACAACAATATAAGCTTGTGATATATATACGACAAATGAGATGAATATGGTTTGTATGTTTTGTTCGGACTTATAGTACTGAATCAGTAGAGTTTTGAGTTAATAAAGGTACCAATGAGCGATACATCAAAACTGAAAGACGATTAGATACCAGAAATATTTAAATAACTTAAATATTTGTTAAGAATTCCTTAGTAATTTTGCTTATACTGTTGTTGTTTTTTTCAGAGGAGTTTATTACACTCAATTACAGCCAATTTATGCTCGAACTGTCTTTCCTTGTTTCGATGAGCCAAGTTTTAAGTCCGTATTTAATATAACTCTTCGTCGTCCAAAAAATATGACTTCCATTTCAAATATGCCAATAAAAGAAACAATTAAACTTGAGTACAATTTTCCATAGCACAAACCATAAACATTTAGTAATTCTTAACCATTCTTTCAATTAGAAATTCTGAGGTTTTCGTACACGATATCTTTGACTCAACCCCATTAATGAGTAGAGTACTTATCTAGTTGCATTTATTATCACAAATTACAAAAACGAAACGATTCCCTTTAATAACACTGAAGACGTGAGGATTTGGACTCCAGAAGAAGAAGACAAGTCAAAAACATACTTGGCTAGCCGGGTCACTCCAATTTTACATGAATATTTAAATGAATATTTTGGAATTCAATTGCCAATACCTAAGCTTGTAAGTCAACAGACAAATCATAAAAAGGGCTAGTTTTAAAAATTCTGAGGGAGACAGAGGGGGAAATCCCCAAAAGGACCTTTGATATGAGCAGATTTAAACAATTAACTTTTTTGATTTAAGGATATGTTTGCAATCCCTGAAATTGAGACCGAGGGACTAGAAAATTGGGGTCTTATCACTTTCAAACCTAGAACCTTGTTGATTGATGAAAATGTGTCCTCCGTTCGTTCTTTGTTTTTAAAGGAGAACATTATAGTCACCATAGCACATGAACTGTCACATCAGTGGATGGGTGAATTTTGAAGTTTATTATTGTTTTCCATTAAGTTGATTCTGTATTTATTTATTTTATTAAAATAGGTAATCTTGTAACTTTATCGTGGTGGAATGAAGTGTGGCTACAAAAAGGGATTACAACTTATTTATCCTATTTGGCTTCATCAATTTTTTTTTCAGAAGAGGGCTCATGGGATAAATTTATAATCTTTGTTTTTCAAGACGCCATGAAAGTGGATCCTACTATATTTTCTCAACCTATTAAGACGGAAATAGATAATAATAAAGAATTATTCTCTTCGTTTCATTCTATAGTTTATTCCAAAGGTGCTTCAATCATTAGAATGTTAAGTGATCTTATTGGTGAAGAGGACATTCAAAAAGTTTTCAAAAATCTAATACAAAAGAAGTAAGTCTAATTATTTTTTGAATATGTGAATTATAATTGTAGAGGATGATAATGTATTTTAATTTCAATTTAACATTTGTATTTTTACAAATATTTATAATTTTTTCCAGTAATTTGAAAAATATCAATGAAGATTTGTTTTGGGAAGAAATAAATGAGGTCGTATCTTTGAAAAAAAATATTACTCCACAAAATTTGACATGGAAGGATTTGATGGAATCCTGGCTCACTCAAAAAGGATATTCGGTCATAAATGTGTCTCCAAATTATGAAAATGGCTCTCTTCAGATTTATCAGGTTTGAAATTTTGATAAATTTCTTTTTAAAAAAAGATTTCAAAACGTCTGAATAATTAGTATTTTTTAGAACGAATTAAATGGTAATGTATGGTGGGTTCCATTGAAATATGATATTATAGACAAATACGGAAATGGGATACAAAAACTAATTTGGCTGAAGGATTCAAACTTGAGTCAAACTTTTCAAGATGAGGACTTAAAGGAAAGCTCTCATTCCTTATACCCTGTCATTTTCAATGTCAACCAAACAGGTACCATATTTTAATCATATATCAATATTTTCAATTTAGTCCTCGTAACTATTGTTTTAAGGATACTATCGAGTTAATTATAATGACGATAACTGGAAACGAATCACGCATTATCTACTTCGTAACCACTCAAGAATAAACAAATATAACAGAGCTCAATTGATAGATGATTCATTTTATTTGGCTAATAGGGGATTACTTAGTTACGTAATCCCCTTTAACATAACTACATACTTGCCAAATGAAGATCAGCCGTTGATATGGATTACTTTCTTCGAAAAGTTGTCGGAAATTACATCAAAAACATTTCGAATTGAAAATGATGACAAATTAAAGGTAGGTGGAGATAACGCTATACAAAAAGTAGAGAATCATTATTATTGTATAAATATGCCACAATACCTCCACTCTTATAACAAGGGAACTCTGCAATTGGAGAAAAAAAATTACAAGGAAATTGATAAAGTAGTATCTCAAGTCATGTGAGGGAAAGAGGGAGAACGACTTTTTGTCAAACGATTGAACTAAAGAGACTGAAAGGAAAAGAGGAGACAAGATGCTTGAAATAAAAAGTAAACAAAAAACTAAGTATATGAATTATGTTCAAGATTCCCGGAACCTCAATCAAAAAATATCCAATGAAATACCCTTCGTATATGATTAGGGTTATGTATTTTTGTTTTGAAATAACTTTTATCCTTTGAAGAGCATAATTATCATTCATATACTATGAGCCATGGATTTAATTAATAGTCTATGTTGTTGGTTTATTCTAAAGAAACATACATCATCCTGTCAAAAACGTTGACTTCTATAGAATTATATTTGATCAATTTCAGTCAAAAGAGGGGATATAGTTATGAACTCCGCAAAAGATGAAAAAGCGCATGTATGTAATTTTAGATGAATCAGAATTAGAAATAAGAAAACACATTTTTGATAGATAAACATGACGCCTTTTTCACTTATTGTCACTTTAGATTGAACAATCTCTTCAATCTAAGAGGCACATTTACATCATTGTATTATAACTTAGTGTATAATCATGTTCAAAAGTATAAATCTTAACAAGATGTACCTACTTATCCTTTGAATAATTTCAATTCTTAGGTTTTTTTTATGAATATAACCCAAAAATTGTTCGATATATACCACGAGGAATATTTAGAATCAAAGGATTTCTTGCATAAAAAGTTGTGGCAGTTTTCAACCCAATGGTCCTGCAAATTTGATAATTCAAAATGTATTCAGAGGTCCCTTTTGGCAGTTGAGAACTGGATGCAAAATATCACTCATATTCCGAAGTATAGTATTTTCAAATGTATAATTAATTCATTTTAATTCCTTCATTTCTTTTTTACTAGTGAAGACATTTTTGAAGCTTCAATTTGTGCAGCAGTTCGAAATGGAAATGAATCTCTTTGGGACTTTGTTGCTACTCAATATTCATCTGTCGATAAATCAGATCAACTTTTAGCGGGTTTAGCATGCTCAACAAATAATACAATCATAGAAAAGTATTTTTTTTAAATAAGTCAAAGTAATGTTTTGGAATCTTAAATGTTTATTCATTTTATTTAGATATTTGAACATGACTCGGGAAAATCAAACATTTAATTCCAGAGCAGATTTCGTTTTCGACAAAATTTGTGAGACTCAAAATGGAAGGTCGTCATTCAATGATTTTTTTCTAAATGAACATGAACAACTGAGCAAATTTTAAGTAAATTGTACGTGGTTTTCGATTGATATAATGTTTTCATTTCTTTTAAAGATGATGCATATATTACGGTTGTGTTGTTAATGTCAGCTATGACCTTTTTTGTTTTGTTTCCTTTTATCAGCGTTCTGAACGTTCACTGCTTAAATTTGAATTAGCTTTTGCTAAGTTGTGGACTATTACCGATAATTATTATATAGTTTGGAATTACTCCCAACTGATTTTTGATCAATTTTTCGTTTTTTTGTAAAAGTTGTGGCAGAGATACGTATGTATAGGTTGACCAACAGCCCTCTTTCCCTGCAAAATGTTTCTTTTTAAACCTTGGTCAGACTATCCAAAAAACTTGTTTATAAATTGATTGGGAAGGATAATTGATGATAAACTCAGAATACAGATAAAATGACAATAATTTCATAAAATATAGAGTAAATTCAAAATATATAAATTGATATTATTTTATTTAGATATTTATTTTATTTTTAAATTGTATTAGTTTCAAAATATTGATTCCCTTCTCCCTAAAGACTAAACCACCTGACCTCTTTTTTGAAAATCAAAAAATTGTACTCAACATAAGTTATACTTTTCTATAATAGTATATGGGCCTATTCCTTATTTTATAATAATAATATTCTGGTGCAAACACACAAAAAAAAAAAAACACCCTTGGAAAAATAAATTTTGTCAAGAATAAAAATATTTTGTCAAAAAGACCAAAACCAAACATAAAAATAGTTTTTCAATGTTTACTAACAATTTTTTATATCGCAAAATATAAGGAAATATATTTAGCTGTTCCTTTCTGAAATGACAATTCAAAACTTTGACTTATAAAGAAATCCTTTTCCCTTTTTATGAAAATCGGAGTAACCCTAAAGTTTATAATTTTTAGGTTATTTTTCGACTTCAACATAGTTTGTTTTCCTTATTCAATTAATACATTATAATAATTTAACTAGAGGTATAATTATTTATTTTTTAAAGGAATAACTTCATTCTTCGATATGATATGGAACAAACACTGTATAAAGTACTGGAACTCTCCGATAGCAAGACGCGTTTTGAAGAGGTAAATAATTGCTATTAATTGTTCAGTTATATCGAAGCTTGTTGTTGTAAACGATTTTTAATTTTTACTTCACTTTTATTGTTTACTTTTTCAATTTTTTTAGCTCACTAAATCGTTCATATTGCATTTGTTTAATCGTCACTTAGTAACAACTTTTCATTTCGTTTTGTCCAATTTCAGAAAAATAGAAAGCAATTATAGTAAATTAAAAATTTCGAATATATTTAAAAAGAGGGGTCGTCAAACTAAGACTCACGGGCTACATCCGGCCCTACATGTCTTTTTGATGGGCTCCCAACTTATCCGCCCACTTATTATATAAGCTGGTCCTTTGCAGTTTATGGAATAATGTAATTATTTTGTATTGAATAAGTGAATAGTTGATAGATTCCATCCCATAAAATTTACTTATATTAAACTAAGATTAAGATGAAGTTATTTTAACTTAATCTTATTATTACTGAAACACCTTTTTAACGCATATTAGGAGTTGCTCCTCAAAATGCTGATCAGATATCCTTATCCTAATATTATGTCTTAGGATTAATTTTCCTTGACTGATGAGCCGTTCCTCCAATGATGCAGTAAGCCAAGATAGCCACTAAGTTCCTTGACCCTTCTACCAAAAATTGAGTCACTTCATCGTCTGACTTATCTTCCATATATGATTGAATATAGAATAATTCACTTGTTATCATATGGTTGAATGTGTTAGTTCTCCAAGTTATCATCCGATAAATGTGCCTCTTGACAGATCTTTCTCATTAGAGTTTAAAATTTTAATATTTATAATTCTGGCATATACCTTATTACTACCGACATACCCCTAAACTCAAAATTTGAGTCAGACCAATCATTAACTAAAAGCCTGCATTTGGTCAGCTGTTCAATTACTTTTATTAAGTGATAGAGGAGGGACATTAAAGCAGGAATAAGATGCCCCAAGAAAAATTTGGATTTTTTCCCCTGAAGAATGGCTAAGACCTGGGCCAGAGGGCTGGAGATAGATACCCATTATTCAAGGAACAACTACTCCTGTGGTTCTAATGGCTTGGTCGACACATCAAAGAATACGCTGACCCGAGCAGATTGGTTTTGCTCCTTGTGCGGAATAATTATTTGAGCTGAGTAATTCATGTTGCTCCAGTGAGTTTCAGTCTGCGAGACCAATGCTGCCTTGTAACCAAATTTAGCTATTAACCTTATCACTGAATTTAGAATAGGGGTTGTATTTTGTCCACATGCAAACCCCAAAAATATTTTATGTGATATTTGAATATGTTCTTTGGAGTACAAACTGTTCCTCCAGTTGGCGGCCTCCTCCCTAAAATGCATCAGAAGGTTACAATTTCTGTTACCAAGGCCATCATGTAGAATATTTTGAGTACTACTGATGACGTCTAATCTTGACTCATTCTGGTCTTCTTCTTCTAAATTCTCTCATATTAAAGCTGTTACTGAGAGGAGAAATGTTTGAGAAGGGTTGTCATCCTCATACAATGCTTGACTCTGCCTACTATAGATTTGAAATGTTTTTAAAGAATTTAGAAGCGCGTGGAAAATCTGTTGGCTCAAGGTGTTTGATACTCTGATCACTTTAACTAAAATAATTGTAAAGTGGACCATTATTATATTATTAACAAAAAGGAAGTATTGGGTGTGAATCAAGCCTAAATCTTATGACGGTTGATATAATTAACAGCTTCCTAAGCTCTCATAATTATTTTTTTGAAGAATTGGTATTAGTGGGTGTAACCATTATTATATTATTTACAAAAAGGAAGTATTGGGTGTGAATCAAGCCTAAATCTTATGACAGTTGATATAATTAACAGCTTCCTAAGCTCTCATAATTATTTTTTTAAGAGTTGGTATTAGTGATGTAAGTAAGAAAGGGGACATACAAAGATTTAAAAGACCTAAATGCGGTTATGAAGTTTTTAGGCGCCTTTCCAGCTTTTTTGAGATCTCTCGCACCCGCTACAAATGGGGTTAAAAACTAAAAAAATTACTAGAATGACATATCAGAAGTTTGGACAAACATTTATCACCAATTTCTTATATTTTAATGGAAAAAAATATTTAGTTGATTAATAGTGAAAAATATGCTTATGTCAACAAATCATTCCATCAATATTTTAGAAACAGAGATATTCTAAAAACATATTAGTATTAAGGCTGACGTGTAATATGAATCATACAAGTAACTACTTTACAATATACATGCTTACAAGTGTTTCATTTTAAGTCTCAAGTGTTCTAACATTTGTTACTATGCGAGAGTCATCCTATATTTCTGCTCATACTTCTAAAATATTTAAACTTTTTCCTTGTGTATAGTCCATGGGAGAGAACGATGGACTTGTCAACTTGAGCTCAAGATTCGATCTCACAATAAATGATTTGAGACTTGACTTGTACCCAAAAGCTAATACTCATGATTGGACTTAGACTCCAAAGCTAAGACTCACAATCAAAAACTCGTGACGTGACTTAATCCCTAATATGAAAAAAAAGGAAGTATAACGAGATGAGACGTGCTCAGCGCATGCTACAGTCCTACCAAAATTTATAGAGAGCCAAATCAATATATTATTTTTTATCTGAGAATATACAATTCATTTCATCTAAACATTTTAATCTTCTTCTTTTTTTTTTTTTACAGATAAATATAAACTTATTATTTATTACAGCTTTTCCATTTTCAGTCTTAGTCCTCTGCGTATTTTCTGCTGTCTAATGGAAGAATAGAGGTGGTAATTAAGAAAGTCATGGGAATTCTGCAAGAAAATATGGGTCCGAAAGGAATATGGAACAATGATAAATTTGTGAAGGGTCATTCTTAAATAAAAAGAATGCACTGTCCGTGTTTTGTTGGATACTGGGTCTCAAATAGCTTGATAACTACTCGATTTGTCAGATCATTAGGGTTAAAGGGATTGAAGACATCGATGTAAATTTGTGGAGTAGCTAATATGGAGAGTAAAATTAAGAATTATGATGTACATAAAATATTTTTAAAGGTATTGTATGGATCGATAATAGGTATAAAGGCTTATTAAGTTAATAAGATATGTTACAATGGACTCGTGGACATGGATATGATATATTCATTTATAGGATCATCAACTTTTCAGAGGATATACTTTTCTATATCTTGTCCACAGTGTCCGGAAACTTTTTTATGGGATGATCGGGCAAGCTGTTGATATCTATTCATAGACTAACAAAACAAATGAAATGGTAATTCAAAAATTATTTAACTTTGATAATTATATAAAATATAAAGAAGAATTAAATATCTTTTTTTTAAAAATTCATAATTTGAATAATAATTAACTTTAAATTATAGCAATTTCAAAAGATTTAGAGAAGGCTTCCTAAATCTAGACTGTTGCACCTTTTTGGGAAATTATAATTATTGGTTATTTACAAAGGGTTAGAATTACATATCAGTTATATCTATTATATATCATCTAACTGATGTAAATAATGTCCTGTTCAAACTGGGTATGACTGATGTATTCTTTAAATGTTTCGCTTTATAAATTACGCTCATACTAAAGATTGTAATAAAAATAAACTACAATTCTCTTCAGAACTGCTATATCCAAAAATAATATTATGCTCAACATAATTTATCCCTATATACGACCCTCAATACCTTTCACTTATTGTATATTTAGCTGTATACAAAATCATCTAATTTTGATAACTTTATACAATATGAACAATATTCAAATATATTTTAATAAAAAAAATTCATAATATTTGGAGTTCCATAAACACAAGATGACTCGTTGCAGACACGTACTGTCCTTGATGAACACCGATCTCGAATTTTTAATATAACTGTCTGTGTTTCAACCGCATTGTTTTATTTTTTTCTCTCTTTCTTTCTTTCCCTCAATGTCTCTTTTTTTCTCTTTCTTCTAATAAGGGTATGCAAATATATGGAATTTTGTAAGAGATCAATTCAAAAAGAGTTTATCCTTGATATATTGTCGTGGTCTTATCTCAAATGGACAACGACATAGAGCGTTTTTGGGGAGTTTCTTTTATTTAAATTGAAGTACAGTCTTTCAGCTATCAAATAAGATACTTGTAAAGTTCTTGAAGCTATGGGGCTCTGAATAAAAATAACTTATTTTCAAATTTAAACTATGATAACTAGATTTATAAGTATGCCACATACATTTTGAAAATATTTAAAAAAAAATTTCGACATTGGGCTTTCAAATATATTTACAAAAAAAGTATAGTCTTTTTCTGAAAGCTACGAGGCTAAAAGACAAAAAATAAGGCCATATTTGGAATTATAGGATTAAACTATATTAAATTGAGCATGTCCTGGTTTTGTACGGTTTTTGCTGTTGAACATTTTTATTTACACTTGAAGGAAGAGAGATTGTTGCATACTACTAAATTATAACTTTTTCATAAATATATGAATGTATATTATACTCTGTAAATTTATACAAGACGAAGTATATTGTCAGTTAATTAGAGAACATAAAACCCATCACTACAGAAAGCTTACTCATTATTTCTTAGTAACCAAAGAAGAATGTATAGATAACTTTGGCACTAAATCTAAAGAATAGAAATAAGGTAATAAAGTGACTATATCTAAAATATATTGTTCATATTTGTATGTTGAGAATTAAATGTTTACAAAAAATTTATTCCATATGGCGATCAATAATTCCCTCAATTTCTTATTACTTAGTTTAGACGTCCCTTTCATATTCATCATACTAAAGAACCTCTCAGCATTATAATTCCCAAATGGATTAATTTTGTATAGAACATCTTCACTTTTTTGTCAACCTAGGAATTATTCATACAAACTTTTGGTATTCACATTATGTGGAAGTAAGAGCAAGACTTTCTATATTTTAGCTAACACAGGAGAATAGGATCTCAGGATGAAAGGAATCCAAAGTAAATTTGGTTAGGAAATTACAAACTGTATTCAAAGTTGAAGAAACGTATGGAAAAACAAAAAAATACTATGTAGAAGACGTCGAGGGTCCGACATAATACTCCAGTCTTATGCATATTATCCAAAGAAAAACAAGAACTAAGTGAGGATAGTGTTAAATGAGAATCGATATCTGGGTGAATGAATCACCCTTTTCCAACCCCGAAGGAAATAGCAAAATCAATTCCACATTGTTCAAAAGTATTCTTTATACTAGATGGATTTAAAGGGATACTGGCAGGTTCCCATTGATGAAAGTAGCAGGTCCTTCACAACTTTCCTCACAAATTGGGAGGGGGGAGATTTACAAGAGCCCCTATGGATATCAGCAGGTGGGGAGACGATTATTGCTAGAGGGGAGACATTGCATTAAGCGAAAATAAGAGTCAAACTTACACAGGAAATATTGGGGATGAGATACTTGTATACTTGCTCAGAAAACACTGTTAGGAAGAGTCCTATACTTTGATGTAGATCCAGCAGCATTTGAAGATCTGAAAGCTATTGACTTCACCCTAAAAGTGGTTTCTGCAGGGAAAGTGAGCTTTCAGGACCCTCAAAACGCTCCCGTAACTCAAAAAAGTGAGAAAACTGTGAAAAAAGATGACAAATCAAGATTGAAATTGGGAACCCTGTGTTGATAAGTCCTATCTATTACATAACAAATACCATTATTTTATGGTAGTGAATTGAATTGATGCTCGTACAAATAAATATAATTGTAAATATACTCCAAAGGCCAAGGAAACTAAAAGTGTTAGAGAAACATCCTACAGGAATGCCAGATGAGCCAGGAGAAAATCTGCTAAATCAAGCAGCAGGTGTGAAAGAATCTGGAAAAAATTCAAATATTGATTCAAAAAGTCGTGATGGCAAAAAGTAGTCCAAAATAGATATATTCATCGATTTGGCTGCCGAAACCCTATTATTGGATAAACCCAAACAAATGACAGCAAAGTGATTAGCTGCTCTTATATTAATACTGCGAAGCAGCTAACTCTGAATTAAAACTAAGAAAATCTCATATAACCTTAATGACAGAGCCATACTTCAATAATTGCTCAATAAAAACCATCGCTCTAACAGGGTATATATTCCATTGTAAACATAGGTGGAATCCAAGAGTATGCATTCGAACTTCTAATCATCTTCATGCATGGTCTGTTTCAGAATTACCTGACAATGATGTTTGTACAGAGTGCTAATAAATGTACGAGTATATATCTTACATTCGTGCAGCTGAAGCCCCTCCTAGCTACATAAAGAAGGCGGTGAGTAACTTTTTCTTCGAAGTTTGGTGCAACAGATATAGGGAAGATCAAAGAATGAAACATACACATCACATGTTGAAGAAGCCAAAAACAAACAGATTTTCATACTTTTGTGTCGAAACATGAACTTACTTGTTCAAGCCTACACAGATCATTGGTTATTTTTTTTTTTTTTTGGTTAACCTGAGAAAATTGAAAAATACTAGTTCAATGTGCAATATTTGCATGGAAGAACCTCAAAGTGAAAATTAACATATTAACAGATTTCTATTGTTCCCATACGAGAGATATCAACCCATGCAAGAAAAAGATGAAGTTCTTTGTATTCTTAAGTTTATAAAAATGAAACAAATTATTTATAATGACACTAAAATTAATTTGGACTATAGGTCACTTTCTGAAGTACTAACACTTATACCACTTTGTTTGTTCGTGTTCCTTGTCGTATGTATGCCTAGTTTTGTTATATATGAATAGTATTTTTTTGTATACTATTTTATACTGTTTTTATGTACTATAGACCTCATCAAATTTTACTTTTTTTTCCAAAATTTTAATATTTGACTTTTCCCTGTTCTCCAAGGTCTACAGAAACTAAATATACCAGTCTTTTAAATTTGAAACCGCGGCTATTCCTGCAGCATGCCATTGAAAATTTATTGTTTGTGGCTCTAAAAAAGGCAAAAAAAAAACCCGTTTTTTCCTGGAAAAACGCTAATAACATAAATAAAAACTTATTTTATATTATTTATTTACATATATAAGTTATAATCATTTTGAAATATAAGAGGATTTTTATTCATGACTATCGAATTATTGAATTACGTTAAGCTTAAGTAGTGGAGCCAAGTGTGTCGTCAACATATCTAAATAGGAGCCACAGTCAGGAAATACCCCTTCCCAGAGTGCCCGGAAAGTATTTTTCCGGGTCACCTTTATAACAATTACTTGTATTGATTTAAAACTTGCAAAACTAACTTACAGCTAACGCTCAACATCTCTCTTTAAAATTGAAATAACCAAGTTCTATGCTTTCCTGAATGTTCAGGATGTACTTAAAAATGCTCAATAAAAAAGAAGTACTAAGTATTGTTGATATAAATTATGTTATAATTTTATAACGAAGTAGCTTTAATGAGTACTTTATAGGTGATATCAAAACCAAAATACATCTTTTTCGAAGACTTTAGGGTAGTTGATCTACTTAGTTCCACGTGTTCTCTTTACCACTCCCACTGCTATCCTCATCCAGCCGGCAATAGAGAAATGGCCTACCAGTTTGCCAATGTAAGAGAATACCCGTTTTCTTGTCATTGTTCCACTTACACCCATGTCCATCCCCCACGGTATTTTCCACTTCAATTTGCCATCCTTGCTCCTATATAGTTCAAGTCACAAAACCTTCACTTCGGATATATTCTCGTAGGGCTTGGTCTCCAGTTCATACTACTTCAATAACTCTATTGACATCCACTGTGTCTAAATTTATGATGATGTCATCGAACTAATTATCTGTAGAGTCTAACACAACGTCATTTGTTGAAAAGGCGTATTATAAAACCGATTTCATTATTTTTTTTTTTTTTTTTTTTTTTGGGGGGGGGGCACAATTGAGATCGAATCCTAAGAGAAGCTAACAGAAGGCGGCCCTAATGAAGAATTTAGAACTATTTTTATTTCAACTGCCGTAAAAATAATCTGTCTTTGCCATTAAAATTCCGGATTCTTCTATTCTAAAGTGGAAGTACACGGGGGATTTAATACGCTACTGTCCATATAGTTCGAAAGACAATATGACGTTTCTTCGACGTCTAATACACATCCATAGACGGTTTAAAAAGTTTAGTGCATCCAATGCTTAATTATTGTCTTTTTGGCTCCATCCTACGGTTTTTTTTTTTTTTTAGTTGTATGATTTTGATAATTTTTATTCATTTGTTTTCAACCTGATCATTTTACTAATTTTTTTGAAGATTTTTATGAAATGTGATAAACTACTACAAAGTATTTTAATTATCGTTTGACTCGCCATGCTAATTAACTGTTGTAATGACTTTAGTTTAGGGGTTTAATTGTAAACTAAAATGTTTATTTATATATGTTTTTATATATGTAACTTCTCTAAACGAAGGAAGTCTTTATTTGAAAAAAAAACAACTATAATCATAGTCGATAATTGAAAACCTGGGGGTTCAGAATACACCCTTGCACTTTTTGTTGAAAGTTTTTCAATTACCTTTTTTTTCGGAAAATAGTACCTCTTCATCAATTATTGGAAAAATGGTTGGTAGCACAGGTTTTATATTAAAAACTTTTTAAAGACAAGACAATTTACGCTTAAATTTATTTAAGCAAAAAATTACGGTAAGTACGTTTTTTTGGCAAGATATTAGCTAATTTGTTGAAAAGCTCAAAATATCGTTCATTTTGATTGCAGGCTTTTTAATCTACAAAAAAGAAAAAATCACCGGTTTGAAGGTTTCAAACACTTATTATTAAAGTATATATTAACCAACAAATTGATTTGTCTGGATAATTCTTCCGGGTTGTTCCGGATTTTCATGTTAAGATATCCTTATGAAGTAAATTTTTATTTTTCTTATGAAGTAAAATTTAAAAAATGTACTTACAAAAATAGCCTTGAAAAAACATAATTTGGCCTGTTTGAATCAGTTTGGCCATGAACAAATAGATTTGGCCTAAGTTTGAAATAAGTATATTTGAAATATTTTTGTTATGAAGTTATTTTTCATGCAACTTAACTTAATAGGTTCTGTGGCCCAAAAAAATATTTCAAGTGGCAATGCAGCCCATTATATGAAAAGGTTGGACATCCTAGTTTGGAAAGTAGGTTGGATCGATTTTTCTTAGATCTATCCAGTTCCTTCTTGGTATGTCTCCATAGTTTGAACATATTGTACTTTTTGATGTGATATTGGAGCATATTTTACATTTCACCGTTTTATTTTTCTTGGAAGCTCTGAATTTCACAAAAATATCTATAAATGAGAAGAAATGATTAGTGGTTCTCTCATATTTCGATCTCCAGCCATTTCTATCTAACTTTCCGTATTTTATTATTATGGTATATTGAATTTCTTGATCATTTGTGTCGTCCAGAAGAGAATAAGAGTACTCGAAATCCCTTGTACTGAAAATTGTTCAAGTGAAGGGTTTTATGCTAGCAGGACAGTGCCCCATTCCATATATCAAAAGAAAAATCATCTTTTTACAAATTTAAAAAATTCGGAGCAAAAAGTTTTGACCGCCCAAAATTCCATCCCTTCCATTATTATTTTTGGGGATCTATTGATAAGAAAGTATATTAAGTATGCTCTCCCAATAATGGCGTATTCAAGGTCCCAAACTAGCATGTGTGGGGGCTAATCAATCATATAAAAATTTCGTCAACCGTGTCAAGCATCCCTGGATAAGGATGAAGATCTCGGAGACCTCTCCCCCTCGCAGGAGTGGTAGTTCAAGAAAATTGATAATCTAGCTGTAGTAAAGCACTAAAAGAGCAGCCGGATACGTAAATATATCAAGGTCAACCATGTCAAGGTGCATCAAAGAGGCTGTTGGTTAGAGCGGTTTGATTTGCAACTTTTTCAAATTTCGATTACGACTAGAGTGAAAAAGCAGTTATATGGTATGAAAATTATCTTTCAAAATTGCATTGTCCTACAAAATCATCTTTAGCAGTGAAAAATCTTTACACATTCAATCTACAGTATGT
>NW_027293531.1:0-43530 GCF_016086655.4 Lepeophtheirus salmonis | reverse complement strand
AATACAACACAGTACTATTTGATTCGTAAGGCGGTCGAAGATTTAACTAAAATCATGGAATAAATGTACATAAATACATGTAATTATCTATTGGAGTTAGTGTGGTCTGAATAATTTTCTTCAAAATAAGAATAATTAATTTAGCTATATGAATTACTGTGTGGTCCATTGCATTCACAGACACTTACTAATTCAATAATTAATTAATGCTAGGTGATTGAAATTAATTCATATTTCGATATATTGAAGTATAAGCAATTAATTAGAAAACAAACAAACCTAAGCTCTGTAGATTACATACAAGTCAAGAAAATGACACTTGAATGTGATTGACAAATTTCCATTCGCGCACCCCAAGTAGTTGGGCGTCTCTCAGAACCACCGTACACGCCGTCAGCAAGTCAAAACGTTGGAGAAGAAGATGGTCTCTGTCAAGGCGTACAAACTGGACCCAGAGAAGTTAAAGATAATAGCCCAAGCCAATCTTCTTAAGTCCATGAGGGGCAATGCAAGAGATTTTCGGGGTTACACACCAGACTGGTCAAAGAGCTATCACAAAAAGTGGGTGGCAAGAGCCGTGTGAGGATGGAGAGGCCTCTTTGACACCATCAATGAAAGAACCCCATCTCCTCCATTGCAAGACCCTTTTGAATGGGGTTTTTTAAATCTTTTGACCTCTTTTTTGGCACTTTTGACTCCCCAACAGCCGTAATGCCAACCCCCTTGACTCATCTTTTTGGTGCATATCAAGGGGAAGGACTACAGTATCCGTCATCCAAACCCCGTGGCCCTCAAAACCATTATCGCCAGCAGTGGGATTACATGACAGAGGACTACATCTGCAGCGGGAGCAAGGTCTTCTGCCGCCACCTGGAAGCCCTCATTACTGCAAGGGCAGCTACATTAATCATTAAGATGGCTCAGACAAACATCTATTTAAAAGAATTAACTTTTTGTTTTTGTTTTAATTCACAGTTCATTGTTTTAAGTTATTGCTTCATATAGAAATTTCAAAAACTTCTATCAAAGAGTCCAATTGAATAATAGAAACACCAAATTGCATATTTCATGCAAGCAGTGTACTCCTGGTGGGGGAAGTTAAGTGTCATTGATTAAAAGAATTTAAATGAAGCACATCAATAATAATAATAAAAACTATTAATAAAAAACATCAATAATTGTTACTATATAAAATAATTAAATCAAAAATATACTCTAGCAATCAGGAGTCCGGATTAGAAATTCTAAAACTTATCAGGGTTGACTTTAGTAGCTTGTTATGTTGGAGTGGTACCAATATATAGAATATTCACTTCTTTGGCCACCGGGGTCCAGGACGTGTCATCAGCATTATGGATTTTCAAGGAAAAGGTGGTATATCTAGCAGCGGACGCCATAAAAATTGCTTTAAGTTCGTAAGGGTATATTGGCTTATAGGATGTAAACTTTTGAACAATGAATGCCTCAGAGTTTAAGAAAGTAAAATCAATAGCGTTAGACTTCTGTGGAGAACTATTCTTCCTTTGAAATAATCTGACGAGTATAAACTTTGATTAAATTCAAGGGTCGATTTTCCAGAACCTTTATGTTGATGGCAAGAATTTTTGAATTTTGACAGCCCTGAAATCCATAAAGGCATACAGTATGTTGTTAAAATTTCCACAAACTTTGTATGGCTTATGAAATTTAATACAATTGGCCGAGATCTGAAATTGTGCAGTAAATTTCTTACCATCCAAAATGTATAAGGGAAGATAAGAGTCCTAATAAATTTAAATTTAGTAATAACAAATAGATTGAGCTTCGTGTGTTGGTTTAATAAAAATCATTTTTGATGCCAGGGTTAAGACACAATAAAATATTTTGTCACTCTTTTTAACGGGAATGAAAAACGATCGTCGAAAAAGGGGGTTTAGGCCTTGAGGTCATGAAAGGTTAAAATATCTTTTTTCAAGTGTTTATTCCTTTAATTTCTTTTTGAGTGTTAAAATTCCTAAAGAAGACAGGCTTCTTAACCTTCCCCTCGGATTATATTCAGAATAGCATCCCCATTGAATAAAGGAAAAGCTCACCAAATGATGAGTTGAGCTTTGCCAATACTGGGGAAGGAGCAGCAATTTTCTCGATTGTGAGCTAAGTACCAATCATGACCCTACGGTAGAACTCGCTGATGAAATCTATCCTCCATTCAACGTCCAGTTTCCTGGACATATCTATAAAAATCTTGATATATATTTTCGGAATTATATTCACTAGAAGTGCAATTCTACCTCCAATGAGTGATTACATTGGTGAAATAGCTTTTAAGCCACTCTTGTTCGACTTTTCATCACCTTCATAGCAAATTAAGGCGAATCATTCGCTTTGGATAAAACTAGGGAACTACTTGGTGTTTTACAGATCAATTCTTCTCTGAAGATTCAAATGTATCCACCTAGCGAGGTTTTTGTAAATAGCAAAATTTATAAAATGATAATTCAAATTATAAGCGCCTTGACACTCTGAAAACTTTATTCTTAATTAATAAATTATATCTTGTTGAAGTTGAAAATTAAAAGGGTCAGATTTTAATGGACCACTCGATATATGGCATATGGGCAATACCTATTTATCAAACTATCATTTTAACTTGAATTTAAATATCAATTTCCCCCACAATATGACAAATTGTCGATCAATGAAATGTGCGTTTGGCAAATTTTGCTTCAGTAAAATTTCCTTCGGAATAAATGTTTTCAGCCAGTTGTCCTAGAACCATCCAAAATATATTTTTGAAAAAAAAATTTAAAGTTTTTTATTGTAAAAAACCTTTCCAAAAAACATAAATCAATATTAACTAGTGTTGGATTGGTCCTAAGACTTTTCCCTTATCATTTTAAGGCACTGACATTACAAAATAGTACTTGAAAAAGCAAGCAACCCCTATTATTGAAGTAATCAAAGATAAGAATTTGAGTTAGAAGGTCGTTCCAATGATGCTTGATACAACTTCTTCAAACATAGGATTCTACTAATATATATATCATGAAACATTAAATATGTTTTGATGGTAATTTCTTACGAAATTTAAATGCTACATTGGCAAGCGATTCAATTAAATGAGTCATTATATAAATATTAGTAGGAACACCATTAATGGGCTGAGGGCAATTGCCTTCCTTATTTTTGCAGTCCAAAAATGATTCGGAGAATCACGTTGTTTTCATGCAATTTTGTCCAAGTATTTAAAACTTTGTCCTGTAAAATAAAATGGTTTTGACGAATTTTTAATATTTTTTAACTATTGAAAGCATAACATTTTGTTAAAAATATAATAACACTAAATTATTCTTAAGAATGTTACCTTGATAAAAAAATAAATTATAAGCTAGTCAAAACCCTTTAAACCCGAGCCTTCAATAAAAAAATCCTAGTCACAGGCTTTTTCTTGCCAATTATGTATTACAGTTATGCAAATAGTTATGTTATTTGGGCAAAATCAATCCCCCTTTTGAAATTTTTTTTTTTTGTATTTATTACAAAAAAAAAGTTTCCCCTTGCCTTAAAATTTTTAAATGTCCTAATTTTCAAGGAAATAAAATAATTTTGCTTTTTTTTTTTTAATTTAGTCTTTCCTAAAAAAAAATTCACCATAAAAATGTTTTTGTTATAAAAAACGATAACTTTTCAACAAATTGTCAAAAAAGCCCAACAGCCTCAACCTCCCCAACCAAAAAAAACTTGCAAAAACCCTGATGATGTCACAATTATACAAGTTTCATTCCGCCTTTGGTAGACAAAATCATAATTGCCTTATCCCTAATAAAATAATTAACTTTTTCTAGGGTTTATGGGTCAGTGGGTGTACTCAGGACTGTATCTCTTGAAACAAGTGTTAGAATGAACCCATTTCTTGATTTTATTGTTTCATACAGAGTAGGACCCAAAACTTGCAATATTACGAATGACGTGTTTTTATCAAATCAAGAATGTACAACTTAAAACCAATCTGAGATATATTTAAATAATATATTTAGCTTTGTTTTTTATTCAATATATCTTCTTCACAAGAAATACCAGCCTCGACATCCCGACGAACAGACTGGCAGCTCTTGACGATGAAAGTTGTGTACATGACAGCTTCCACGCTGTCATAATGGCAGCTAAAAGCGAAACCAAATACGGCAGACATCCTTCTTCAAGACACTCTAAACATCAAAGTCCAAGGAGTTGAGGTCAAGGCTAAAGGAGGAACCAATGAAGGCAAGCACAGAAGTCAACCATGTTGTTCCTGCTGAATTTGTGGTTCTTCTTAGCTTAATGGGGTTGTAATGAACTTTGTGATGTTGTTGGGAGTCCGAATGGAGATGCCAATGGTATCTGTAGCCTTTTTATCACTGACACTGGCGTGGAGTTGATGTTCCAACATTTTTACACTTAGATACATGGGATAAAACCAAAATATGTAGATTTTGGGGCAGCTGTCGTTTGGTTGCACAATAAATTATCGTTATTTAGCATAAAGGGTATAAAATCGTCATTAAATGCAACCACCAGTTTTGGGTCCCTGCTCTGTAAAAAAATTATATTCATTCTTATTCAGTGAAAATTGGAGAAATATACAAGTATGGTTTTACCATCAAAATACCGTTAACTAAAAGATAATGCTTAATGCTCCTACATTTAGCCTTAACGGATCTGTCATTACAATAAAGACACGATTGTATCTCACTTCCTTATAAGTTTCTTTCTTCTATGCACAAAAGCATTCTATTTTCACTAGACGATATTATGATAGTTCACGGTTATTGAGTTTTTACTCTATATCGTATTTTAGCATTTAATTAAATATTCTTTGTGGAGAAAAAGATTCTGAAGATATATGTAACAAGAATGGGCTTTTTGTAGATCCTAAAATCATTTTCCCTTAAAGTTCACAACCAACGAGGCTATTTTAAGTTTGGAATCTCTACCGCTTAATAAAGGTTTGACTGTACATACTAGGAATATTTTTTGATAGGAGAGCATAAAAGTAGAAAAAGATTGACCTTATTAACAAGAAGGTCAGTAAATGAAATATGGAGACAATTTATTCAAAAGAAGCATTATTTAAAAAATAAAAAGTCATTTGAAAATTATTTTGAAGGGTTTTATTATAAAGGACGATATTTATTTTTCTTAAAAAGAAACAAGATCATTCAAGCATATGTAAATAAAAAAAGAGCCCTAGATTTTATTGGATAAAAATTGAAAATATAAATAATTATAACCATCAAACTTTAAAAAAGTGACACGACACATTCATATTTGCTCAGGTCCTACTCACTTTAAAACCACCGGTTCCCGTTTTGTGAAAAAAAATTATTATAACAAATTATTTTGGGAGGCCCAAAGATATTTGAGCTCTTACACTTTTAACAGTGGTGAGCGGATTTTAATATGTTAATTAGAAGTTTAGACTTTGTACATGTTGTAATTTGTATAAACAAATTATACAATTTGCAACCAAGAAATGATTTACAGTACATAGGACAAGGATAATGTATTGATACAGTATTTAGTTCAAATGCCAACAGTTATATTGCTCATAAATACATAAAAAACCATGATATTTTAAAGGATCAAAATGAACTGATAGTATCAATTAATAGTTCTTAATCAGAATCACAGATCTTGTACTTAAATAAATTCCATTTTAGGACGGAGAAATTGTCATTTGTACAATTTGCTTCTACAGGTTGCAAATTGTACAGACATTGCAACATATCCACAACATGTCAATATTAAAGAAGCAGAGTTTTTATTTCTGCCTGTTGAAATGTATGAATGTACATATTTTTATATGACAAAAAGTCACCGGTGCATTGTAAATAGTAATCCATGATGTATACATATTTTAATCTAAATAATATCAATGTAGTCGTATTAATAAAATATTGCAAGGGCGCGTATGTTGCATGGAGTGTGAATATAATCTAGTATATAAATAGTGATCTCTTATATTAATCATGTAAATATTTTTGATCTAAGAAATAATAATGTAGTCATCTAATTGAAACGTTTCAAGGGTGTTTCTGTTTGTTTTGGTAATTGGTCGCTTATGTACATCATAAATCATGTGCATTTTTAGAATACGAGTATTTTACGGTTTGAATGAAATATATACGAGTTGCTAATTTATTTCTACGGGGGTTTGAGACTGCAAATTCAACTTTTGATCCATAACTGTATAATAATATATTATTTCAGGATTATTTTCTGAACATCAATGATGAATTAGACAGTTAAAAATTAAAGCATAAAATCATAACATTTATTTTTGATAGGTAATTCATGAGAGTGGCACCAGAGCCATAGGCCCCCACCTCACTTTTGCTAATATTTTATGCGTAGGGATTTATGGGGGAAAAACATATGTCTTCCCTAAAAAAATTTTAATGGCAAAATTTTCGGAATTTATTTTATTTTCGATTTTTCATTTATAAAAGAGGTTATTCCCTCAAATTTCATTAAAAAAAAACTTTACTTCTCAAAATTTTCAGAAAAGTTTTTTGTTACTTCTAAAATAAGGTATTTTTCAAATTTGACATTTATATTAAAAACAAAAACCTTCTGTCAAAATTATCAAAGAGCCCAACATCTCCCACAAGGGCAAATTATTAGTGATAGCCATCTCCCTTGAGAACGTCGCCATTGTATAATTTGACCCCTTCACTTCCAAATACATATTGATGTAAATCCTGTGAATTTGTTATCTGGCCCTTTTTTTTGGAATTGGTAATCTGAAAAATGAGTTTTTTTTCCTTAGCCGTTGTCATTATTATTTAATTTCTAATTAGTTTACATCATTTCCTAAATAGATTCAAATTTGATTAAACATTCGTGTGTGCTCATAAAAGACGTAGCATTGCCCTGAGGATTTGTTGTAAAGTTATCATTATAAGACCTTGTTGTACTCAGAGTCGAATTAGGGATCGATATTGGAATAATTCTGAGCAACACCCCTATTTATCATCGATATTGTTTTGCAATAAATGACGATTGAAGGAAAAGAAAAGTAATGTTTCATATGGTAAAGTTGTCAAGTTGACCTTTATGGATTTTTGTACAATTATCTTTTCTGGGAGCCCGAAAGATAATTTGAAGGGTGGAAATCGACCGTTGATCGGTTTTGAGCCCCTAAAATCTAAATACATTTAAACCTGCAGTAAGCGGTTAGGCAAGGGAATAAAAAAGCAACCATGTCGTGCAGGCGATCTTCTTAAACAAGGTTTCCTTTTTGTAGCGAATTTAAATTTGAAAACTAAAATTGGCCGCTTAGTATGGTGACACCCATAAGACAGGTTATTGTTAGACCTGGATTGACTGTTATCGGTATGATTTTTTTACCTGGTTTTAGATGTTTTTTTTATTGGGAATCTGAAGAATGAAATTTATTTTCTATTTTTGTTACCATTGCTATTTAATTCATGAGTAACTTCCTTTCCTAAAAGATTCAATTATCTGATTAAACATTCGTATGTGCTGATAACAGACGAAGCGTAACCCTGAGGATTTGTTGCTGAGTTATAATTGTAGTTCCTTGTTGGACCCATAGTGGAATTGGGGATCGCCATTGGAGTAATTATTACCAATATTTCTTGTTAATTTCTTTCTCCCCCTCCTCCAGTTGATTGTAGCTGATATCCTTCAAGGCATTACTCAAATTGTCAGGGTTATCATTTTGATTTTGAGTTTCTTATCTTTTAACATGTCCAATCTACACAAGATTTTCATCACTGCAATTACATCCCAGAGCATTTCATGACTATCTTTGTATATTATATCAACATCAAAGTTATTAAACTTTTTCAAACTATTTATTTGTAACTAATTAAGCCCTTATTAACGACTATAAATATATAATCATGAATTATGCAAATCCGGTGTGTTTTTTTTAGCTGGCCGTTAGTTTGTAATTGGTAGCATAAAGAAGGATTTTTCTTTTCTTTAGTATTTGTCAATATTATTTCATTCCTGAGTAGGGAACATCCTTTCCTAAATATATTCAATTATATTCAAAATCTGTTTGAATGTTCGTGTGTGTTCATAGAAGACCTGAGGATTTGCTGCAGATTTATAATTGTAAGTCCTTGTTGGACTTGGAGTATTATTGGAGATCGACATCCGAATAATTCTAGCAAATGTTCTTGTTTATATCCTTTTCTCCCTTCTTTGTTATCACTTTAGATTGTAACTGATCTAATGAAACGTCATGAACATTATTCTTTATCTCCTCCAAAACCCTCTTCAAATTGTTAGGGTTACCATGTTGATGATCTGTTTCTTGTTTTTAAACACGCCCACTCCACACTGGATTTTCATCTTTGATAATAATAATATATTATACTAGGATATATCTGTATTAAATATCTTATTATTCATATACTAAGAATTTGAAACTTGGAGAAACAAACAAACACCTACTGTAATATTATAATATAATAAAATGGATTCTTTGTAAAATAAATAAAGATTATTATTTCGTAATTTTATGCAAACAGCAACTTAATTGAAGAAGAAAAAAGTGAATGAACTTCGTTGATTCATTATTTGCCATTTTACATATTCCTTTAAAAGGCAACTTTAAAGCTTTGATAGATTCATGGTTGAGCTTATAAATACAGGGTGACCCATTAGCCTTAGGACAACTTCAACAGCCCAGAAAGTACACAATTATTTATTCAGGGAATGTCTTCGATGCTCCGACCAAGCAAACGGTCGTGCTGGCTATTGTAAGCCAGCTTCACTATGAAGATCTATTCGTCAGTCCAAATAATTGAAATGTGCGTCTATGAGTCTCTTGGCCATTATGGCTTCGCTAAGAAGCTGCCGCTTTTGTAGACAATACGGCTTCATCCTCAGGGACTCCATGATCACCCTTCGTATGATTTTTTTTCAGACACACTTGGCTCATCAGCCATTTTTCTCAATGGTAGCTTCTTTTAGTAATTTATCTTCTACCTTGTTACCTCAATCAACCTGTGTATCCTCATGGACCTCGGGCAACCACTCCTTGGATGTCATCGACACTCCCAGTCTACTGGTATCCCTTGATTCTGTAGTGGCCATATGAGTTAGACACATTGAGGTCTTTCGGTGTCATGGTAAAAGCCCTACAGGTATTCCCTTACTAATATAATAAAACGTCATTCCAGTTAAGCTCCTATGACATTTTATAATGACTATTTAATTATCCAAAATGATGGCTCCCTTCAGTTTTATGATTCCGTTGTTAGAGGCTGAAGAAAATAATTTATAAATAAGTTTGTTGAACAACAAACAGAGATGGAAGTTGCTTTAATCATATCCAGCAAATATAATTTTAAAAAAACCACATGTCTAGGAAAAATATCAAGTTGAAGTTGCTGTCCTAGGACTTATGAGTAACCCTGTAAGTAAATATGGTCCTTTTCTCGACACAATTAGTCAAGTGCCCGGCAATTATAAGCAGAACAGGTGTTAGGAGGACTTTATTTCAACTATAAATGTTCTTTAAAAATACTGTTTTAATGGATAAAATTTTTTAATCATAAATTTTTATCATAAGCACATATTTTATATACCTTTTCAAAAAAAATGATTTGAAAAAAGTTTATTTTAAATATATACTACTCAATATTTCATAAACAGTATTAAGCCCAATCATAGGCTTTGTATTCAAATTTATGGGATGATTTACGGTGATCAAGATTTTTGCTATACCTGAGACACTTTATTTAGTTTGAGAGACTCATATTGGCCCCGATATGGCCTTTCGAATAAAATATATCAATTTCTCATAATGCTATTTTGACTATCAATTTTGGCTATTTCAAATGCAATTTACTGTACTTCCAAAAAAATTAAAAGAATAATTTTTTTAATTGAAATTGACGATAATTTGTAGAAGAATACTACAGCTAATTTTGAAAAAAATCATTCCGAACATTCTTGTTTTTTTCTTGAAAGGGCCTCAATTAAATAAAACATGTAGAAGGTGAGTTCAAAAGTAAGGTGATTTTCAAAGTTAGCGGCAACAAAACATGGTATACTCCATTTTTTATTTTTTTATGTTAGTACACTCGCCACGAAAAAAACACATAATGTTTCAGCTATATTATATGTTTAGTTTGTTTGTGAGAGGCATAATGGTTAGAAGTATTTTGCATGTTCAGCGATTTTTTGCTTTTGAAAAACATGGATCAAAGAATTTGCATGAAATTTTGTGTAAAAAAGGAAATTAAGTGCTCCAAAACACTTGAAATGTTAACAATACCATACGTAGAAACTGTCCTAAGTAAAAAAGTGCTTCAAGGTGATACAAATTCTTCCAAGGTGGCCGGGAAATAATGATAACAAACCTCACTCTGGACGCCTAAACACGTCAACAGCAGATGGTTAATATTAAAAAAGTGAAGAAAATTGTTTTTGAAAACCGTCGAAGCACTATCAAAGAAGTTGCTGAGGATATTGACATCATTTTAACCAAAAGAATTGTCGATAATTTTGGCCAAAAACAACACTAAAATCACGCCTCATCCATCATATTCACTGGATTTGGACCCATGCATTTTCTTGTTCGCAAAACTGAAGAAACCTATGAAAGGATGGTGATTTGCAACAATTGAGATGATAAAGATTGCATCGCTGGAAGAGCTCAAGGCTATACCGAAAAGTGCTTATGAGAAGTGCTTCGAGGATTGGAAAAAGCGTAGACACAAGTTTATAATGTCTGAGAGGGATTACTTTGAAGGAAAAAGCATAAATATTTATGGATAAATAAATATTTGTTCTAAAAATACAATGTCATCTTACTTTTTGAACAAACCTCGTATACCATTGATTAAAATGGGGATTGATAATTTTGTTTTCTAAAAAAAGTTATTTGAAAAGGAAAAATTGAAAGGCCTTGGCACATAATCTTTACCCCAGCCCTACTAACACTAAAACCAACCCTGGATTATATACACCAGATTAGATATAGATCTTTTTTAATGGGAACATAAATTGCATCATAATTAAGAAATACTTGGGGCGTCAAAGTTGATATTTTTGCCTAATAAATTAATCCACAAATTTCTAATAAATCTTGATGAAACTTTTTCAAATGGATTTATACGTTTATAGCTACGTTTAAGAACGTATAGAACGTTTAATCTTTTTAGTAGTACTATTAGTGACCAAATTTATAGCATTTTAGACGAAACAGACAGTGCTGTAGTGCTGGGAATTTTGATTATTTTTAGTGAACTGAATTAGTTCCCGTAAAGAGTCGTTCAAAAGATTCGTTCCCCAAATTAGTTTTAAGACCCCCCACAATAAAAATAATTTTCTAACATTTTTCGCAAATGATTCAAATGGATATTTAAAAAACCTGAATTGAATCAACATAGCAAAAATTTTAAAGATTAAATCGTAATGGAAAAATATAACATGAATTTAACATCTATAACTTGTCCTCTAGTTACCCCTTTAAAAATGAAACCGTTTATTTTTGTTAATAAAAGATCATTAGATAGGATCACTTGACCACTCGTGGACTGGAGTGTATTATAAAACAATAGAAGAGTTCCTTGAAACTTAGAAACGCGACGCTGGGGGAATTTAAACTACCTTGGGGAAAAATTTCCTTAACCCCGTGACAAAAAATTGCCAAAACATTTAGTTTTAGTAGCAGGTTATTTATACGATGAATTTAGGTATAGATTATATTGAACGAGTATACACATGACGATATAATAAATGTCTGAGAAGGGATTTTCGGATAACTCCTTCAACACGGGGAAATAGAGTCATGCATATCCAAAATAAATAGGTTAATTATTCCTGTGTCTCACTTCTAAAGATGCCCACTTCGTATTTCACCTTTAGCAAAATTAAGGAGTGTGTTTCGGGTACAAATATCGATGGAACTACATTTATCTTTTTTAAATTTGCTTCTTTTTATTAGTTCATGACATATAAAACGATAACATTTGTTGATAAATTGGTTCTTCTTCAACGTCCTTATTCAAAAATGAAATGAGCCCACACTTGAATTCTAGTAGGTGTCTAATCATTTATATATATATATATATAACCCATAGCTTCCAAGGATTTTGAAAAGTCGTTTCCTCTCCTGCAGCTTACGATACCGCACTAATCAGAATAGGGTCAAAATCATTATACGGCAAGTCCACGTAAAATATCAAGTCATGTCCAAGTTTCCACCTCTGGCAATAATTAACTATTATATATTTTTAATTATAATATTAAATTATACATTTATTATTATATTATTAATTATTATAATAACAACTAATAAATAATTGTATGGCTAATTTAAACTCCTCTTTAACTTTCAAGAGGTGACAAGTGATCGGGTCAAGAGAAGTCTGATACATCACTAATACTTACGTAATTAAGTTAAGTTAATAATTACGTTTGTATGGTTGTTCAAAGATTGAATGTTTGGTCGTATGTTTGCAATTTGATGTACAGGTGGGTAAAATGCAAGAGGGTAGATAGTTTTGGGGGTAGATGGCCTGGCTTGTGAAAGCCTTGGGGGTAAAAGAGGTCATTGATCGGGGGTTAAAGGACAGGGGGTAGTTGGTTGGGGGGGGTAAGAGCCCTATAACCACTAATAAGAGTAATTCTGATTATATATTATGAAGGGCGTGAGAGGGTGACCCAATCGTTTAGACTAACGAAAAGAAAAAACGTGTCTGTTATAATAGACAATCATAGTGAACATATTCCGGATTTCGATCAAAAATAAAAAGATGTGCCTACTCTGCAAACAAAATTATAAAAAATCGAACTTTGGTCATTTTTATGGCCTGTAATCTTGCTTTATATTTGGTAAGAGTTATAAATTACTTCATTATGTTTCACTTGTAAAGCAGTTATCATATTAATGTTAATCAATTTTTCATGGTAAAATTATTACTTGTTTAAATTAGAAATACAAATCATGTCAAAATAATTTTTAAATGTTTAGAATTTAACTCCAAAGTTTGTAGCAAATGTTTGGATAACATTTCTTTCCAAGGTATGGTTTATTTTTTGGTTGGTCCGATTTTGAATTACGTCAATTCACTATTTTCCTTAATATTAATCAAAGAAATGTTTGTATCATTTATTAAACTTTAAATAGCCGACATTATCAATGTCACTTGGAAAAGCTTTATATTTGGTCCTTGAATTTGAAAAATTGTTTATGTCAAGATTTTAATATAAACGGAACATTTGTAGACACACAACCTCTTACTCTATTCAATGATCAAACCGATTAAGTCGACTACGATTATCAGAAATATTTTTAAGTAATGAGATTAGCAAAACATATAATATATACTTCCCGTATTATTATTTATGCTTAACATCAACAGATAAGTGAAATTTAGAATATCTATAAATTATTATGTATTCTGATAACAATATGTTTGTGGAGTTGTGGAGTTTCAAGATTCAATAAGGAGTTAATATAATAACATTTCTAAGTTTTAAGTAGGAATCAATATATTAATAAAAATTAATTGTTTATTACATCTCGCTAATAATTATTTTTCCAAAATAAAATATTATTTAATGGTATAACAATAACTAATTAATTTTGTTAATAAAATAGAAGGTTTTACAAACATTTTATCTTTTGAAAGAAGAATGAAGTTTATTCTATAAATTTCAAGATTAAAATAATATTAAATATACATTTCTCTCATTTTTAAAAGTATTTTATTTTTCTTTATTCCAACTTATATTTGACGAAATTTCATGAAAACTGATAATAACCCTACACTATTTATGGTTAAAAATCAGACTGAATTAAAGAGGAACTCATAAAAAAGGAACTCATAATTTTGGCCGAAAAATTCAAATAACTCATTTGCTGGAGAAGAAATAAAGGAGGTAGTGACATTCATGATCTCAGGAGAAAAATTAACTACTACTACTAACCATGATTTTCACCTCCAAATCTAATTTTTTGGGGATTCTTTAAGATATACATGTAGTTTTTAGGTTTTTCTTGTAGGTTGAGAAGACCGTAAAAGCTGCAATTTATTTGTCTTAAAATGTCTGATATAATTAAAATATTGATCCTTCTTAATACCAACTCCTAATTCATTATTTCGTTACGATCTATCAAAATTACTTGGATATTTAGTTACATTATGAGTAATGTCACAGTGGATTTAACTTCTTAATGTGCAAAGAATAATTATTAATTTTCATCAAATAAGTCAAAATTACATTATTTTTATCCCACCTAGAATAATATTCAATTATTGCACTCTCATCTTCATCCCAAGAATACTAAATCATCGATTTAAAAGACCATCTAATTTTTTGCTCGCAACTTGTACAATTTATTTATACAAGTTACTACTTCAACACAATATGTACTGGGTTTGGCATGGAAATTAGGACAGTTTTCAATTATAATTTCCATAACATATATTTATAAAGTAAATAATTATAACTACAGCTTTATTTTTGTCAATTTTCTTTACCCATGACGGGCGATAATGATCTTCAGGTAGCGTCTAAAGACTCCATATACATTGCAGATAGTGTCTTCGTTCATGCCTTCCCAGTGTTCATTGTCAGAGGCCTTCATGTCGGTGATGATCGGGTAGCGGATGTTGCAAGGCCTTTAACCCATGTCCAGCAAGAACGTAAAGTCAAATAGGCTAAAGTCATGACTGTAAAGGAGGGCGGGACACATCGACTTGTGTATGAAGAAAAGTCTTTAGCTGTTTTCAGAGAGGAACATATTTGTAGTCAGTGCTGACAAGCCGCTGCTTGACGAGGTAAACTGTGTTCTTGAGCACTTAGATCTGGTCAAAAATCTCTGTGGTAGTTATTCCTGCCCGGAGAATTAAAGAGATCTTGATCCCATCATCTCTTTCTGAAGTCATTTTTACCGTGAGAGCGACATATGTGCAACTTAGGGGGGAAACAAATAAATCCAGCAGTTTCTGATGTACTTTCAAGCTTTAAAATGCTTCACACAACTTTGTGTTAATAGTTACAAGAGTGTTCTAATTTCCATGGAACACCCTGCATATAACAAAATATTAATATAGATGGCGCCCCTATCGAGTTATTTGTTTATTTTGGTTCTCAAGTTGTGAAGGAGATTGTTGAAATTTATTTATATACACTATTTTTGAGCCATGGTTCATACAACTCGTGTATTGGAGAAGGCTCGTGACTTGACGAATCGAAAGAATGGCCGTCGTTCCCTGACTGAAAAGGATGTTCATTTTAAAGAACATATCCCTTTAGTTCTCAATAACTTTGTGAAAGGAGGAGGGACCAAGGATATGGGATTTGCATGTGCCAAGGATCTCCTCTCCGTTGTGGGATGTTTGCAAAAGTATGATATGAATCAAAATATGTGCTCTCAGGAAATTGCTAGGTATTGGAACTCTACTAAGTCCTAGTTATTAGCCTCTATCCTATGTACATTTTTATCCCCGTAGATTCAATACGTGTAATGCGAAAATGGCAAGGGATCGCGCTGCCTTGAAAGAGAGTCGATCCAATTCAAAAGTCCCATCGGGGCAATACACTAAACTTACTGGAAATGAAATGAATACTTATTTTAAACAGTTTCCTCAAAGCCCCAGAAATGGTCCTCGATTCATACCTCCTTGTAGTTAATTGAAGCATTTTCTTCATTATTAGTAACGTAGTCTGTAATAAAATATATTCATACTGAATAAATTCTCTTTATTGGGTTGAGTTACATCGACTAAATCAATTTTGGGATTAATTTTTGAAATGCCATAATCATTTTAAAATTGAATATTAGCTTTAGTTTGTACAATATACATATAATTTAAAAGAACTCCGAATTCCTATACGATAAAAATGAAGACACTTTTTTATTTGAAATGCTGTATTATAAATCAGAAATGGGCCCAATCATATTGATATTTGTACGTAAGTGCCCTTAATTGCTATATTTTAGTACATATACATAAGTATTCATGAAATAAAAGTACTCATAATTGGTTTCAATAGTAGTATTTATGAATAATTAAGTCCTTTTGACAGAAAATGATGGAAAATATTTCTCAAATTTCGTTAAAAAATTTTTTTTAAACTATTATTATTTTCAATTATAATAATGTATTTATTTGTAAGATTTACAAGACTCCGGAATTTTTCAAAGATGGAAACTTTCCATTAGAATTTTCAGCTAAAAGCAATGTTAAACTGATAATTTTCAATGTTGAAGGCTAGTAATCAAAGTATTGTACGAAAAAAAAGATGTTTATTAACGTACTAGTAGAATAAACAAATTAATCTACAAACTAGAATGGGCACTCGTTAGAGAGCAAAAACCCCGCTTAAAATAATATTTAGTTATTAATTTCCATTTGTTTCAAAGTTATGCTCGATCATTTTATGTTACCTTTACCTGTATCTTAATCTCTCAAAATTTAATGACCTCTTTCTATGACCATATCAAATCTTTATGACATGTTTGATCAAAATCGAACTGTAATGGGTTCTGTAATCCTAGTGACGAACTAACAAACAAACTGTATAAACATAATATCCGTTCAACTTCGTTGCCCTGGTAAATATAAAAAGTGCGGCAAAAGTTACAGCATTGAATACGTATAAATATTATGAGGTTGATACGATTGAAAATTCGTTAGATCATGATTGAATGTACTTCGTTATTGGATCCGTCATAATTTATCGTAGGCGGCCTATACTCTCAGTGTCAAATACGAACCGACAAGAATATTAAAATTTTTGTTAAAAAGGACATTTTTTGATTTATGAATCAATTGGCGTTTGACTAAATGCATAAAAAATACCTTGGAGGAGTCATGTAATGGGAAATTTATAAATTAGTTATAAAAACTATATATACTATTGAAAAATATATCCAACATTTAGTAAAAGTTGCCCTTTTAATTTTTGGGACAGGACTATTATGTCTACTGTTCCCTAATAGCCCGCTGATATCCATGTATTTATTTGAAGAAAATTAGGACACTTCCTTCCTTCTCCTGCGTGTTCCCTAACGTATTGATTCAGGAGGAGCGACAAAAACAAAGATTCATTGGGCTAAAGTTAAATTTAAATAGATAGTTTGAAAATCAAATTGTTTGTATAATTATTATTGTTCATATATATATATTGGTGATGAAAGAGGGGGTCGTCAGTCTACTCGGAAGCTCAGTGTCTAATGATACTGGACACGGACATTCTAAATATTCTCATACAAATATATACGGAACATTTCAAAATCACATAACCTAGTCATTTGAAAATTCATTCAGTAATAAATCTTGATAGAAGGGAGTCTGACTCGGAACATGTTATGTATTTATCTAAAAAAATCTACGATTGGTACGGGTTTGTTGAAAGATGATAAGTGTTTTCAGTATGATAGGTTTACAAAATGGAATTCTACGCTTAAGAAGATTAGATCTGCCTTCTCCATATGTCCGACGATGAATTGTCTTCTTTCCAAGGAACTTCTAAGCTAAATTCCAGTAATTTACTTGCTATAAAAGTAAATTAACTAATACTATGCAAATGAGAGAAAACAATAAGTGAATATATCCTTCATAGCACTTACACTGAAATACATTAAGAGTACTTGTAAATTACTTAAATACCTTAAAACAATAAGCTGAACACTTGTATTTAAAATTTCAATAAAGTACTTGAACTTGACTGAAGTACATTTAATCGTACTTGACCTAAGTCTAAATAATAAAGAATGTCAGTATTAAACTGAAAGAAATATTGATTAAAAACAATGTTTTTAAGAGCTCTTTATTTTGATCTTTCCTTCTTTTTTTTTATTAAGATAAAGTTTTATGCAAACAGAAGTTAATTGTTTTAAATCGAAAAAGAATTCTACAGGACATTGTGAAAAATCTTTCCGAAATGTTCTTCCTCCGATAGCTTCCATATATATATACATTAGACTCAGGTTGCCCCTTTTTATGGTCTGGGGTTTCTTTTTGCTACGTAATTGATAAAAAAAATGAGATTCCGATAGTTTCAAAAAACAAATATATTTTCCTTTTTGTTAAAATCACCATATTTTAGAGGTTCTTGAACCGTTTCACTTTTTAAGGCATTTACCATACTTTTTTGTGAGTTATTGTTTATTTTAGAAAATTTACCGAGCAAAGCTAATTGTTGTATACTTATGATGTCTTTTTGATTTGAAAATTTGAAAAGAGTAAAAAAATACGAAGAAAATAAAATAGCCGACGGAAACTATTTATAATTTCTTTATTTGTTGGGAGATTAATACATTTCAAAATCTTGTTAAAACTTTAATCCAAACTGGGTAATAATTATTATTTAATAAAATAAATGAATAATGCAAATCGCTCCACACTTAAAATTCCCATAAATTTGTTTCTTTTAATAATATAAATGATTAATTATATGTTGTTCCAACAAAAAATCATAGCTTTTTGAGAAATTATCTTGTAGTAGGGGCGGAATATATAAAACCAAATTCAATTTTAGCCCTACTTTTTGGATGCAAAAGCATATTTTAGGTACTCTAGAAAAGAAAAGAAAATAATAATCAGCGAACAAAACCAATGCACCCCTCCCCTACCCCGAAAATTACTTTTTCTATTAAATACTCGTTTAATCAAATTTTACTATTATGTTATTTGAGTATTTTTAGGTATAAATTAATGTATCTTAATCAGGGGCGTCTGCAGGATTATATACTTTTCCTTAGGGAGGGGAGAGGGCTTGGTTTTGGGATTTTTTTCGAAAAAAAAATCCCAAAACTGAATTTTTGTGGGGAAAAAGTTTCAAAAATCCACAGCAATTTAGTAAAAATAAAATATAATATTTAATTTTTTTGAAAAAAGTTACAAAAATCCATAGTTATTCTCAAAAAATTAAATTTTTGAAAAGAAATTTCAAAAATCTACAGCCTTTGACAAAGAGTTAAATTATTTTAATTCAATTTTCAAAAGTTCATAGTTTTAACAAAAAAAAAATCAAATAACAAATTTTTAAATTTTTTATTTCAAGAAACTATAGCTGTTCATAAAAAAAAATATTTTTAAGAAAAATTTGCAAAATTGAATTACAAATATTTAATTTTCTAAATAAAGAAAAAAATCCTTCAGTGTGGGTCTGGGGGGGGGTACTGTCCCTCCAGCCCCCAACTGTGGACACCTCTGCGCTGTAGTCGATGATTATATTGCATAACTCATAAGCCACCAAGTCATATTTACGAGAGGGTCCACAGCAACAAGTAGGCTAGAAGGTCCATAACCTCACTTTTTTTCGATTTATTTAGTAATAAGGTTTCAGAAACTAGTGAATAGCAATAAATAAATTTCTTTTTGGAATCCCCATTTTTTTTTTTGGTTCAGTCTCTTTGTTGTATATTTTATACATACATGTAAATCTGGTGTATTTTTTAGCCTTCCTGTTAATTTGTAATTGGTAGTATAAACAACGAATTGTATTTTCCTTAGCAGTTGTCATGATTATTAAATTCCTGAGTAGTGAACATCCTTTCTTAAATAGATTCAATTATATTCAAAACCTGTTTGAACGTTCGTGTGTGCTAATAAAAGACGAAGCGTAACCCTGAGGTTTTGTTGCGGAGTTATAATTGTAGGTCCTTGTTGGAATTTTAAATTATTAATGACAATAGCATCGTTTATTAGTGATACAAGATCAAAAGCGAAGAAAGTGCTTGAAGGTGTTGCATATAAAGAAACTTCTGACCTCCCGGTGGTGTTTTGCCGCGTAAAAAATATATTGTGAAATATTTCATGTATCTTTTTTGGCCTAAAAGGGATGGTAAAGTCCAGTGAACACGATCAGGGGCTGCAAAAATTCTTGCTTCTGTTTTCAAAAATCATTGGTTGTAAGGTAATAAAATAGAAGTCCTTAATATCCGCTTCCTCTTCAATATGAATTGCCCACAATCTAAACGAAGTGAGAAATAGGAAAACAATATGAAAGTTTACAATGAGAGTATGGAAAAAAATTTGATATATTTTGTGTGAACAAAATGATTTTGGAGTGAAAATAGGCGAGGAAGAATTTTAATTTTTGCACTTTCTGCGTAATGACCCTAAGAGCCACGATGAAGAGCCAGGTTGATATAAAGTGGGAGCAAACAATGGAAAGAAAGCAAGCTAGAGACAAGACTCTTTATGCCCAGCCAAATGAATAAAATAAACGGAAGATAGGTTAAGCAACACGGATTGGATCATCATATGAAGAAAATCTATGTACAAGGATGTCACATATACTATTGCTGAATTAACTGATTATACCTCTGAAAAGGTTGTAACTACCGATAATTTGTACCACCTCATATCGAATCAAAAAAGAGATCATTTATTTCTATAAACAATCATTCTTCTGATAGTGATAGTGACAGGGTTTATACGTATGCCTCAGTGCTATCCTCATGTACGTATATCTTCTCGTAAGATAAAGCCTCAATTTTATATTTGTGCCCACAAACTCATGCGTCTATACCACTGCCCTCAAAACCAGGCCATTGCAGGCGTAGAGGTGATAGCAAACTCTCTTTTTGATCGAAAATAGATTGATCATTTTGAGAATCCTAATATGACTGATCTCAATAAAGCATCACATAATTAACAAACACGACATACAGTTAAGGTCATTTTGGCTCAAACTCTTGCAAAGAGTGTTTAGTTCATAATGACGAGCTCTGACGTTGTCATTATCTACCACAACGATGGGAGCAAGAAAAAAAGATGTGGATCATTTTGTGATGGTAAATATCATACTTTTCCTACCCTTTCCGTTTCATTGGAGACTAGAGATAATCTGACACAGCTGAGACTTAAAATTCTTCAAATTTTATCAATAGTCAGCAATGGTATGTATACTGCAAAGAATATCGAAGAAAAAATAACTTTTAAGCTCACTGATGAAGTAGGTCACAATTTTGGATTTGAAGCAATGGTAGCTCTTGAGTTTGGAACAGATCACATTCCAGATCTCCTTCCATGCCAAACTCATCCAGTCTCAGCAAGGGTGATAGATTTGTATCTGAATTCAAAATATCTAAGGGCTTCTTATGGATCAAATAATGTGGTTTTAGGCACCAGACAGTAGATTATGGATCCAGGTCCACTACTAAGCTTGTCGGGCCCCGAAAATATGATAACTACAATATTTCTTAAGCCAGGGTTTTCCAAACTTTACTATACCAAGGCCCCCAACACAAATACATAAGGTAGCTGCCACCCTGTTTGTATTTAATACCATTTCCTGGGACCAAATTTTGTAGCAACACCCCTTGTTTTAATTGCATGTTACCAAACTGAGCATATGTAAAGAAGAATCGAGATTGACAATGCTGAAGCGAGACCAAAACCTTTGAAATGAAAGAACCGGGACCAATAGAACAACTAAACACGTAACGGGAACAACTACCTTTGTATCTATTATACGAAAGTTGCCCCAGCTTGTACGAAAACCCCATATAATAAAGATGGGGAAGTTAAATGAATTAAAATGACATAGATTTAACAAAGAGTAGTTGATATTATTTATAAGGTCATACATTATAAACTTTGCATTAAGGGCTATAAGGCAATTGAACCTAAGGGATCAGCGATGCAATGGAGGCTGAGCAAAGCATTGGTAAATTAATGAAGGATTAAATGAGTCACGTGCTCCCCATTTATCAATGCTTTTGAATGCCTTACCCCTTCCCCCTCCTCTTTTATGCATCTATGAAGGTATGTAGCCTAGTAGAAGTATACATACATAATGTGAGAGAATTGAAAAGGATTTGTATGATGCCTACATATACATATATGAATTAAAGATGTCCGTCAAAAGGGACTTCTTGCTTCTTCTTCATTTAGTACGTGAAGGAATTTTTAATTTAAATAATGATATATATATTTACTACATAGTGCTTAGGTATATATAAAAGAAATGGGCATGAAAGTATTTTGATAGAGTGGATCCTCCTCACAATGATATTAATACTTGTAATAATGTTGATGAACCCACAGATATTATACATTTCATTTAGCAAACATCAATATTGTTAATAATAATCCCTATCCTCTGGACTCCAATTCAGTAGATTTTGAGTGTACCAAAACTATTTCGCTATTCAGAATCCCGAATGAGTATGATTTTGTTACACCTTTCATTTATTTTGATACAGTTTATGTTTATTACATATCAATATGACCTTCATGAGCCTTAATGATGGCTTCCAACCGGAGCCTAGATGCAGAGCATGCCTTCTTTTCCAATTTCTGGAGCATATGTGTGGCGTTAAGATAAAAGCAAGCTGGGTCGTTTTTTCTCAATATTACGACAGTATGATTAACGTATCTGTTGATATGAGTACTATAATTTAAATCAATTCAAAAAAGTAATAAAGTCCTAAGAAGCTGCGGTTTTTAAGGTTAACTACACCTGATAAACATTGGCTATTTGGTAGCACTGATCATAAAAGATACAAAGACGTCATGACGTGAGAATTATTTGTAAAGAAGAGTGTATAATTATTCACGTTGCGAGAACAACAAAAAAAAACCAGGGATTTCCTGATTAGAAAATAACTACACCAACTGAAATAGATTATATTGATGATATCAAAATTAGATTTAAAGTTCAAATACCGCAAATCAAATTGAATGAACTTGTATATAATATGTTCATGTAAAAATTGAAACATATATGAATCATATTAATAACTTGTTGGACAGTTTTTCAGTGGTTAAATATTGGATTTGATCCTTTAAAAAATCCTCTTCGGTTTTTCATTGAAGCGAAAAACTTATAATGCGTTTTTCTATGTTTCATCAAAAAAATCCCAGCTTGTTTTTATGTTATCGCCACACACATTGTTCAAAATCTCTTTGACAGAAGCATTCAAGGGCTCAGTGTTGGAGTGTCATTTGCCAAAAGTCTTGCTCTCCAGGTACGCCCAGAGTCAAACGGATTCTCGTCTAGTGAGAATTGTAGCCACATTATCTCATCCCAAAAAGCCATGTTCCTTTGCAAAAAAGTACTGGGTCACTCTGGTTGTATGAGCGGGTGTTCTATCCTGTCGGAGAACTACATTGTTGCTTGGCAGCTGGTCTTGACCCATGGGATTAACTGGATGATGTAGTAGGCCGTTTTGAAGCTGTAACCGGCTGGAAACCAAATTAAGGGCATCTTGACGTGACTTGATGCCACAAATTTTACAGGAGAACAGCTTAGCTGTTATAAGGTTCCATTAGAACAGCTGTGAGCAGCTGTGACAAGGAAGAGGGTTGAAAGAAATAAACAAGAACATTGACAATAATTACTCTGATGTTGATCCTCAATTCTAGTATGAGTTCAACAAGGACTTACAATTATAACTCAGCAACAAATCCTCAGGGTAACTCTGTCTTTTATTAGCAGACGCAAATGTTCTATCCGGTTTCGTATATATCAATGCCAGCTTGCATGTAGTAGAAAAGGAAGTTCACTCCTTAGGAGTTAAATAATCATGATACGAGCTTAGGGAAAGAAAATTCACTCTTCAGGTCGCCAATTCTAAAGATTGGGTGAGCTAAAAATTGCAACCAATTAAAATCAAGTTGTCAATCAGTATCCCTTGCCTTCAAATTCTGCAAGTAGGGCAATAATAACATTCTCGAGGAGTTTAATAAGTAATTATGCAGATCATTTTTCCTACTGTATGTTAAAATAAGTAAAAGAAACGTGACCGTGGTAGTGACGTTATTGTCTAAAATTTATCTCAAATTATTCTATAACCATAACTTATATACTTTGAATGATCTGTTATATTTATTAAGTTGTCCTTCTCTAATAGAAATGGTGTATTTTTAGATATGACTAACCCTGTAGTATGTATAAGGATTTTATATAGTCTCTAATAATATGAAATGTGATAATTATTTATTTTCTTCTTTTGGTAATTTAATTAAACGTTATTAAGCTCAGAGAAGTTAATAAATCTTATTAATAATCATCTTATCAGATGGAAGTGTGTAGAGTAAACATTTTCTTTACGACTTGAAGGGAGGTACTTATCATATGGAGGTATATCTACATACAAACATGCTTGAACTTAAAGCTGGAAATGGGAATTTTTTTAGACCATCCTTACATTAATCAATTTACCAGGGGATAAATCTTTGGCACGCTCGAGTGACCTTGTGCGTATACAATTTTGCCATTGTACGGATAATGGACTTCTTCAGGGCCTCCACAGACAAATGATATTGGCAAATACCTCATGCTCAACCCTCCCTCAGGGATAATAATCGTATGGGTTCAAGTACAGCCTGTTTACAGCCCAAAATCTGGTTCCAAAAGTGAGGATATTATGCTGCCAAAACATCCAGCATTTTTTTGGGCCTTGTGGGCCGGTGTAGTGTCTTGTTAGAAAGTGTAATTTCTTCCTTGGGCTACTCCATCCATCTAGGCAATGTAAATTAAAAGTAATATTCAATCATTTAATTTTGAACTATTAAAAGCACATGGTTATTAAGTATTTATGAATTATATAATTATGGGTATTTGAACTTTATACTGTAGTATATAATACTTTTATTTTAGTAATTTGTATAAAAATAATAAAAAACGACAGGATTGATATTTCAATCATCTAGGGAATATTAAATTATTTTACTATCTTGTAAATATTATTATAATGTAAATCCTTCATTTCATTTCTTGGCTGCAACTTGTACAACTTGCTTATACAAGTTACAACTTGAACAAAACATGAAACGTAGTGTTGTGTCGGTCCATATTTAAGACTGAGGACGGCCAGTCCAGTTCAGTCTCGGTCTGGTCCCGTTACACCCAGCATATAAGTACTAAAACATATAAAGTTCGTTCTTTGATGATGTCACTTAACTTTATTTCTTTTTTTTATTATTATTTCTAGTATTGACAATCTCAAAGACAGACGGCCTTAAAGACAATTCCCAACTGATAGGACCAGTTCTAAGACTATGTCCTAAGACTGGAGTGGACTGAATAAATAATAAATGATATAATACATATGTGGTTAATTAAAATCGGAACACTTTGAATTCTGAACTTGAACAAGATATAATTTATTCATAAACAATAGAATTTCAACCAAATTAATACTATAAATAGATGTTCTCTTAAACCTTCTTGTAGCCGCCCTTAGTCATGATGATGGCTTCCGGGTGGTGACGGAAGGCCTGGCACTAGCTGCGGATGTAGTCCTCTAACATAGCGTCCAGTGATGGCAGACAGTGGGTTTGAGGGCCTAAGTGTTTGAATGACGGACACAGCAGGCCTTCCCCTCGAAATGCACCCAAAAGGTGAAGTCAAGGGAAAAAAAATAAAAAATGAAAAAAAAAAAGACTTCAAATGACTCCTTTAAAACAGTCTTCCGACAAAGGAAATTATTTTTCTTCATTAATATTGTCAAAAGTGGACTCTCCACCCTCACAAGGGTCTTTCCATCCACTTTTTATTGCTCTCTAGACAGACTGGTGTGTAACCCCGAGATCTCTTGCAAGGCCCTCATGGACTTGAGAAAATTGCCCTGGGCTCTTTTCTTTAACTCCTTGGAGTCCAGTTTGGCCTATTTGAAGGAGCCCTTCTTTCTCTCCAACGTTTCGTACTTGCTGAAGGCGTAAAAAGGGATCCTGGAGACGAACAACTTTCTAGGAGTGCGGGAATGGAAATTCGTTGATCACGTTCCAGTGTCATTTTCTCAACTTGCACATAAGCTAGAGCTCTCAGTTCTCTTTTATTTTGTTTTCGCAACTAATTGTTTATGCTTCTATATATTGAAATATGAATTAATTTACATCCCTTTACCTTCATTAATTATTGATTGTGTAACTGTTCAGATTTCAATGGACCAAATGGTATATTTATAGGTGTACACGAACATTAGTTGTGGTAGCCCATATTAAGATATTCTTTCTTGAAGAAAAACACACTATTGTTAACAACTTTAAAAAATTTAAACAAACAACAACAACAACACTATTTAGGTTGGTAGCAACGAAAAAATCACACGCTATAAAATGCTTAGGATTTACAACTTGATACATACTCTTTTGTTTATCAATTTAAATACTTAAGACTCTTGTGCTAGAATATAAAAACCCCTAACTAAAATTAATGATGTATTGACATTGAGTTTGAAAAATTGACGCTCAATCTCTAATGTCCTAAATAGTAAAAAATGTAAGAATCGTATACGTAGCCTGGGTAACTAATTAAATACCTACATATGTACAAGAATCATCTTGAAGAATAAGGCCAAATAAACAAACCTTTTCTAAAGAAACATAATTTAGTTTTCTTCTATTTGTTATGATTGTTTATTTTTCATTTTAAATTGATACAATCCACCTCATTAAAAAACCTTTTATTCTTGAGCAAGAGTAAAAAAAAATTGCAGAAGATCCAATTAGCAATATATTGTTGACTATAGTGAGCGTTTTAACAAAAAAAAAATATATATATTCCTTTTAGTATATTTTTTTATTGGATTATATATCATCAATAACATTTACTAACGAAATATCATTTGAAAGAGAGTCGGTTGAAAAGTTTCCAACCTAATAAAGATGCAAGTCATTTTGTCTGATTTTTTAATTTTATTTTTCAATATAGTCTCCCGGTAACTCTACATACTTTTCCCAGCAATGCTCCCATCTCTGTAACCCGTTCAAATAGTACTCGGCGTTTGTACTCCGATCACATTTTTTAGATGCAGGAACAAAAAGAAGTCATTTGGGGGCTGGAGTTGGGGAGTAAGACGGATGGTCAAGTAGCTCAAACCTTAATTCGTCCATTTTCATAGAAAAACTCACATCAACTCATTCAAACGATTGTTACATGACACCTGCAGGTCCAAAATGGCCTAAACTTTAGTAAGTAACTCTTAACAGTTACTAGGTAGATGTGACTTAAGGACTCAAGGGAAAGAGCGGACACTCAGGCTTGTATTTTGTTGTCAGCCATCGATTCCCACTTCTCCCTTGATCCGTCATGGCTATTTCATAATTTATTCTTTTTGATAAATACACAAAGTAATCGGTTATTCTATACATATGCTCCGTTTCCAAAAGAACACAAACACAATTCCTTGTAGATCCCTTGTTGCTTATACAGTATATATGTATATTGCCCATTTTATTATTTCTATGAAGAAATTTTGGCTATTTCTTCGTAGAAATAATATAATACCTAGTCATAAATACTCATTTAATCAACTATTACTAAGAAATATTATAGTACAGTATCGAATAAACTACTATGTAGATTTTAATAATATGTGATTCATTTTCAAAAATGGTGAGGAAATAGTGATAGTCTAAGAGTATTTAAGATATAAATAGCGGTTGATGTGATTGACTTATTCGGCTAACTACCAAATGATTTCGGGCCTTTCTTTTCTCTTTCTTTTTGGAGGAAAGGTTGCGTGATACTATAATGACAACGACGTGTCAGTAGGAGAAGAGCACATTTTTTCCTTCTCTTTCCTGATTGGCTTAAATTTGTCTGTTGAATAGATCTATTTGAAAAATCTTCGAGATGGGGTTTATTCTCTATTTTGTTGCATTAATTTAATAATTTGTTATAAATAGCCAACAATTGTCATATATTTTACATTATGGTTATGTGAAATGTGTTGTGCAGTGTATTATAAAAATAGATCAGCTACAAAAAAACGTCTCTATACTTCTTGTTCATGAAAATGTTTACCTTTCCAAAATACACAAATATAAGGAAGTTGTGGATCAATGCCATCAAACGTGCTAATTGGAATCCAACCAAACGATCCGAGTTAGCAAGTAATATAATCAACAATTTTGTACGTTGAGGGAAATAAAAATTAAATTTATGGGTTATATTAAACGGATGTGACTGGGCTTTCTAATATGATTTTTCTACTTGAATTATTTGTTTTAGACACATTTGGGAATAATGTTTCTTTGAAAGTCTCTCGAAGGACGGTAGAGTTTGGTACATAATGCAATTATATCTTAGTATTGGAACATTATTAGATATAAAAAAACCAAAGCTCTCAACTTTTTATTTGGGAATCTATCTCATGTACATATTCAAACGTTCATTTGCCAATTGGAATTCACAAATTTGTCTCTTTTCCCAAGTCTTCCATTTTCTTCAGAAAGAGTTCCATGATGAGTTTCAACTAATATTTATGTCCTTGCTGTTAATTTTTTGTCTCGCTGCTCTTTTTCTTTAATCCTTTAGATGCGACTAAGGCTTTAAACCAAGTAGCGAAACGCGACCGCCAGCCTGAGGAGATACAATGGTGCAGCATTTCAACATTTTCTTCAAGATGTCTCTTTTCATATGACGTCACACTAACATTTTTCTTACTACTGACGTAAGCTGGGATGTAATAATTAGAGTGATAAATGAAGAACGCCTAGCTTACACTCTAAAATTGCTGTGGGGAAAGAAGAAATTATTTTATTCCTTGATATTTCCTTTCTTGAATTTCCTACCAAAGATAAGAGGGCAGAGTTTTCAATTATACCAAGGACGCTATAGTAGAGATATGCTTGATTATACCTTTATGGTTTATTGATTGGTATTATAATAACAAATGTATGATTTAAGATACAGTTGTCAATTATTGTTGGAGGTGGGAATTTGAACTCGACTTGATTTGGACTATAAAATATATTTAAAAAAAAATCTTATATGAAAAAATAACGTAGGATAAACATTATAATCTTTGAACTCGAGTAAAAAATTAACAAAACTCCATATTATAAAAATCTTCTGTAGTTAACCTAAGTCGGTCTTCTGTACTTCGAATGAACATCTTCTAAAAAGTAAAACATATTAGATAACATCATAATTCCTACTCATCTCCAAATAATAACGAAACAGTACCTCTAGCGAAGAAAAAAAGTTTATATTCACCAATACCTTTTTCAGCTATTGATCACGTGGGTCCTTGTTTTGCATAGGTTCTATTTACCAGTGCTTCCATCTTTAGGTTGATGTCGAAAACTTTTCGAACCAGTTATGAATGAATATTATTTAAAATGAAGACATGCAAATTGACGTAGTTCATATGTAGATATGTAATAAAATAAAAAAATTAAAATTAACGTTGTCATCCTTACAATTTTAACAATGTTAGGAAGGAGAAAAATTGAGACTCATTGTACAGGCCTACACTGGACATGGTCCTCCATTAACAACATCCTTCCGAGATAAAAAACGTCAATGTACAAAAAACAACTCCACTTCGATATTTAGTTACACTTTTAATGTAACCAAAATTATAAACCAAGTTACTGAAGTAAGCCCAATTATACGTCTTTACTTTTGTTGCGTATCGAAAACTTTTCATAGAAAATAAATTCTAAAAAAGAGCTATAATCAGTAGTGTTGTGTCAGTTACTATTTATTTGGTACAGTTATGTCTTAGGACTGTCATTCACTGGGACCTTGGAATATTTCATAAAAAGGCCGATGGTGTATTAAGCCAAATAAGCTATATATTATAGAGGTATTAGGAGTATGCACATACGAAGGTATTATGAAAAGTTTCCGACCTCAATGTAAATATGGCAACACTCTAAAATAAAAGCTACTTATATCTATCTAGAGTCTGTTGGCAGTTATTTACTTAAGTTTTCGCCATTTTGGACAAGGTTTTTTTATGCAACATTCGTTAAAATCAGATATGTAGTTGTCATTAAATATTATTTTTGAAAGATCGACACAACACTACTAATCAGTTAATTTTTCCCAACTATGCAATTATGGTATTTTACTATTTGGCAACCGTGAAAGGGTTTTTATTTTATAAAGCAGTCATTATTATTCTTTCACTCTTGAGGAGATAACGCCCAAATATGAGGTGTAACTACGAGTATGTATGGGCATGAAAGAGGGAGAGTAACGCTGAAGGAGTAAGTCCATATTGGACTCGGAGTAGAATTGAGAATTGAAACAGATGTAATTTCTGCCTATGTCCTTTTTATATGCAAAGTTTATATTGTCTTTCTCACATAGCTGCTTGTAGATAATCTACGATGGATAGTCTTAAGAGTTGCTGACCTCAACGTGAAGAGGGCATCACTCGTAAATAACAACTAGTCACATCTATTCAGCATCTCTTGACAGTTACTCACCAAAGTTTTTACGCATTTTGGACGTCCAGTTGTTATGTAACAGTCGTTTGAGTGAGTTGACCCGAGAGTTTTTGTGAAATGGACAAAAGTGAGGATGACGCTGTTAGCACATGTTAGGCATAATAAATCCAAGTTTTGACGTGGATGATTTACTGTAGATAAAATTTGTATATACCATACGTACAGTACACCCAATGGACTGCAAAGATTTTTGTCAAATGAAAATACTATCACTACTTTTGTGAACAATTATTTTGCAGAGAAAAATGCCGGATACTATTTGGACGGGCTAAAAAGATGGAAGCTTCGCTAGGAGAAGTGTGTTTAGTTACAAGGAGACTTTGTTTGAAAAAATAACGTCTTGTATCTTTGTTAGGTCGCAAACTTTTCAGAGCACCCTCGTAATAAATAAAACGTTATGACAATTGAGCTGTTTGTTTTTTTCCAAAGATTCTTTAAAATGTCAAGGTTAGCATCTCAATTTTCGTTGTTGTTTTTTTTACATAACAAATATGCCTTACAAATAACCACCTTATTTATTGAGGTTTTTGTAATGCCCATCTCTAAAGTATAATCCCAGAATACAAGTCATTCAATTATTTCTAGAAAGTAGTTCATTTCCCTAAAGATGAATATTAATTTGTCTCACTCCTTCAGCTAGAAGGAAATGAGGTGAGAGAAACTTCATTCCTTGGATCATCATGATAGCATTTACACACATAACACGGCTACCCGTAGTTTTACTATTCCTACGTGTTTGGAATTACCGACCTTAATTGTTTTATCTTACATTTATTCTCCATTCTCAAATTTATGATGTGAGGAAAGAAAAGTAGGAAAATACCACTGCTAATAATGTAGGTAGATATTTTGAAGAAAGGGGCAAAACTGCCTTGTTAATATTAAGTTTACCTACAACATTCCTATTCCCTCTTGTGTCCAATGCCATATAAGGGGTCACATAACATAATGTTCTCCCATCATGATTGTTCCACATTGGATATTCATCTAATGACTATGATAGTGATAATCCCTCGATAATAATTATAAAATGAGGAAATGGAAGTATATAATATTTGGAGATTCACTATTCTGGACTTCTTTTGCTATGAGTCCTTCAGTATAGTAGTTCTTAAATGGGGGTACACGTACTCTTTGGAGGTACTTCGAGGCACTCCAAAGGATATTTCCAATTTTGAATAATATGGAGGGTTCGGAAGCAGAACGTGAACTGAATGACTGTTGTTAGACAAATGTCAATAATTTTATTTTTTTAATAGATAGTTTGAATTTTTTTAACAAAACTTTGAAACACGAACTTTGTGAACATGTTCACTCAATATGGCCGCCCTCAGCAACAATCACGGCCTCCACACGGAGGTGGAAAGCCTTGCAGGAGTTGATGATTGATCTTCTCGGACATGTCGTTCTACTTCTTCAAAATGGCAGCCTTCAGGAGTCCATGTTCGGGTGAGATGTCCGGTTAGTCTTCCTCCCCTGTCGGTGTAGAACTTCTGGCATTTGGCTTATGTGTGGGAGGGTTTACTATCTTGGGTCCACAAATAGTTGTTCTCTGGGTAGTTGGCCTTGAGCCATGGCAGTATGGCGAACCTCAGCACTTTTAGTAGGCCTACTAGCCGATTGTCTCCCATGCATTAAAAAAGAAAGTAGGCATCTTCTTGCCGTCGGACACCACGACCCCAAGGAACATTGTTGGGCTGGATGTTTAGTACGGAACACCTCCTTGACCTCCACTATTGATCCCCCAGGCCAATGGTCGTTCCGACGGTTGAAGACCTGGTCCACGGTGAAAATCTTCTCGTCAGGGATTTTTTTTCCTGTGGATCCATTTGCCTTGATCCACGCACGAACATTTTTTGCACCTCTGCAGTCTCCTTTCCTTCAGAGTGCACGCCAATATGTGGGTTAGGGTCCTTGTGTAAGAGAAAAACCCCAAGTCCTCCTTCACAGACTCCCTGATGGTCCTCTCGTCGACGTCCAACTCGTTAGAGAGACGATTCATGGATTTTGTGAGGTCCTCCATGATCTTCTTCTTCAGGTCCCTTAGAAGCTCAGAATCCCGTTTCAAGTTATGTTCCCCACTTCCTTCTTTCTTTGAGATGTCTTTTCCATCCTTTTTTCACCTTAGCCACCTTGAAAATGAGGCTCCTGGAGCACTTCACAATGTCCATAATCTCTACCACCTCAATTTTGGCATCCAGAAGGTCTGAGATCTTCTGCCTTTTTGCTTCTTGCTCACTCATGATGAAAGATTTGAGAAATGTTTATTATTGTTTAGTTATGCAAAAAGAAGAGGAGATTCGGAATATGCAGGAAAATATCACAAAACCTCTGTATTAAAATAATATAATTAGCATTTATTAACAGTCTACGTTTTGCTTCCGAACCCTGTATGTATGTAAAAAAATAGCATCAATTCAAAAGTCTTCTGACCACTGACCTAGGACATGACTCTTGCACCATCTATTTGAGAAAAAGAGAGTTAAGAGAAAGAGGAAGAATGAGTAATGCATATGACTTATGTATACGAGCTCAAAGTTTAATAAAACATACTATGTTGACACGGTTTTTACGTCTTTTCTCCAACTAATAATGCTTTACACTAGTTATGCGGTGCATGGCTGGAAAAATATTTTACAAGTTGTACATTTCTATAGAAAATGTTGAGAATCGCCTTCTTTGTACTTTGCGCGAATATGAATAATCTATCATTTATAATAATATTATAATTACAAATGGGTAATTATGTTATTAACACTTCGTCTATTCGAAATGCTATCGAGTTTGTTTAGTTTTCTTTAACTTAATTTATATTTTATTGGTGACTGGTATTATATTAGTGTAAAATAATATTTATTTTTCTCCCACTTTGTCACTTTTCTATATTTTTTTTTTCTCGTCCCATTTTTTATTGACATATTTTCCTGAAATCGGTCGAAATGGATTAATGAGAAAGTCAATGACCAACTGTTATTATTAACTAATCTCTATTATGCAAATTTTGAGAGATTAAGAGTCATTTTTAACCATTTTTTCTATATTGTACAACACATAATTAGCTGTCGATTGCTAAGAAAAAATGGTCCTAGTCAACACTATATGTACAGAGTATGAGACCAAGATTAAGATTGCGGCGGTCCTCCAGGCGGGATTGTCCCAGAAAGCCATCTGGGAGCGGACTGTGGTATCAAAAAAATGATTAACAATCTCTCCATGTGGTCGAAGATCGAGGAGGACCTCAGATAGTCTCCCAGAGAAGGCAGATTACCTTACGTGTCTGTCAACTGCCTGAAGTAGTCCTTCGAGAAAAAGTCGAATTCCTCCATTGCTGATATGGGGTAAGAAGATGAACAAGTCCAATTAGCAGTATCCAGGGCTGTAAAAAGGGTAGGAAGAATGTCTCTGTGGTGTATTCCACGCCCTCTGTTGAGAGAACAGCAGAGAAAAGTCCGTATTGAAAAAATCCTAAGCCACCTCAAGGGAACCTTTGGACTCATTGTGACATTTTCTAATAAATATCCCTTTATTCTTGACCCTGTCTTCAACAGGCAGAAAGATCGAGTTGTGGCATTTGGGATGTAGCAATGGAGCACCAATATGTCTCCACAACCAAATACCCTGCTCTAGTGATTTAATTGTATCCAAAGGAAGACTAAGAATCCGATGTGGTTCCCTGTAGGATACAGGCTGAAGGCTAATGTGTACATCAAATTTCTGGATATACCAAAGTTCTTCCATGAAACAAATCCATCGTTGATATTTATCCCTGGGTGTTCCAACAAAATGGAGCATTTGTTCACACAACAAAGAAACCCCAAGAGTTGCCATGTCAACATACACTTCTGGGGGTAAGGACTTCTGACCACCACAGAGCCCAGACCTTAAGCCTTTGGACTTTTACACATAGGTGCACGTAGAGTCCAAGGCCCTGATAAGACTCCACAACAGCACCCACGCCCTGAAGACTTCTGGCAACAAGCCTCAATGAGTGTCAATTACATCCAGAGGGTCTTCAGCAGCTTGTGCTACAGACTGGAGCTCACCATGAATTTTGGGAGAGGATACATGGACTAAAATATTTTCTTTGGGTTTCAATTAATAATTAATAGTTAATAAACTTGTTTCATAATTTTTGTCATGGACTTCAATATTTTTTGTATTAAATTGGGCAAATAATAATGGCTGCGTTTCCCAATTTTAATAACAATACATGCATAATCATAAGAAATGGAATGACAGGAAATATAAAATTGGCTCTTAAAATGTATGTAGTTTGTAGATTTTCAAAGAAAAATATTATTAATGAGAGTGTCAGATTGCGATTGTGTGTGTATGGATACACAGAGACTTAAAAGTTAGTTTGTATTTTTTATCTTTAATTTATTTTAATCCCACAGGACTTCTTCTTCCTTGTTCTGATAGAAAAAAAAATTAATTAAAAATATATTTTGATAAAATGTTTATTATTTATAGTGAATAAAAGATTTGGAGTGAATAAAGCTTAATTAGGGTTTTCTACAGAGTAAAAATTATAGCCACAAAAGAAGGAGGAAAAATATAAAATTAATGACAGGAATCAAGAGTTTTTGTTCTTATTTTTTTAATATTAGAAATTTTGAATCCAAAGTTCATTAATTAAACTTTAAACAATGTCTATAAAAACTATTTTTAAGATAATTCCTTTACAGGTTGGAAATTAAAATTTACAATGTTTACACATTATTCATCAATGCTTTACAGGCATGGAGAGCAGTATCCGGACAATATTTTAAAGTAAGTTTAAAAAATTGTAGGCTGCATTTTAAGACAAAAAAAAATACATATGAAATTTAAATTAAACAATTTTGCAGTTGTATCATTCAATATGATCATCCTTGATATTGATCACTAATATTGTGGTCGTTCCTTATTTATCGCTCCAGATATGTCTGGTTATCTCGTTCCTTGGGATTGCCAATCATTGGGACTGGTCCTTAGAATAGTCGGTTATTGGGATCGGTCATTAACTGTTGGACCTTGCAATTTTTAATAAAATATCGTTGGTTTATTAAGCCAATTATAAAATATGAAATATTAATCAAAATTATTGCTCATATCGTGCAAAAAATATTATTTTTTATTTCATAATAATGTTAATACTATAGTGATGTAAATCCTGTGAATATTTTTGCTGGCCCGTTTTTTTTTTTTTTTGAATTTGTAATCTTAAGAATTAATTTCCTTTTCTTTTGCAGTTGTCATCAATATATAAGTCCGAAGTAGTGATAATCCTTTTCTAAATAATTAAATTATGTTCAAAATCTGATTGAACATGCGTGTGTCTTCATAAAAGATGGAGCGTAATCCTAAGGGTTTGTTGCAGGGTTACAATTGTTAGTCCTCGCTGGAATTGGGGATTAACATCGGAGTAACTCTAGCAAATGTCCTTGTTTATATCCTTTTCTCCTTCCTTCCTTGTCATAATTGATTGTAGCTGATTCTTAAGCATTCTTCAAATTGTCAGTGTTACCATGTTGATTTCCTGTTTCTTTTTTAACTTATTTAAAAAGGAAAAACACTCTCATTGACGCCATAAGGAATCGATTTAACTTTCTTTAAGGAAAGTCCTGTGTATATTGGAGGGGGCCGGACTGGGCTAGACCCCGGTCCTCGGTTCTAAATAAGGAGCAACACAACACTATAATGATCACCCACTGAAAACGGGACATAAATGCTAGGCAATACCTTTATTATATCTTTCTTGTTCCTCTTCACAGAGGTACTTTGACCTTTTTTAAATCTATTTTTAATCCAGGTCTGGTCAACAACTGCCTTTATAGATTCCATACTTCCATGATATTTTTATATGTCCTCCTCTTAACAACATAGAGCCAGAAGGAATAATCAACAGGATTACCTTCTAGACAAAAGATTGGTTACTCACGACGTTACATCGCTAACAAAAAAATACCCTATGTATTTTGATGTCAGGTGTCGATTCCCTTCTGTTGTTTGAAACATCATACAACCATTTCATTCTTTTGATAAATAAAGAAAGTAATAACTGATTCCATACCTAGCTCCTTTCCAAAAAAACAGCAATACAATTTTTGGTTGATCCCTCGTCATTTATTGTATATATTTTTGGGCCATTTTATTATTAATATTAATAAATTTTGGCTATCATATAGAAATATAAATTTATATAGTATATTACTGTGCAACATTATAATACAGTACGGAGTAAAATACTATGTAGAGTTGAATATTACGAAATATATATATATATATATAATTCATATTGAAAAGGGTGAAGAACCAATATGACGGTGATAGAATCGAAGTGCATAAGAGATATATTGGAGTTGGTATGAATTTTTTGGCTAACTATTATATGATTTTGTGCTTTTTCTCTGTTGTTTTTTTTCGGTAACGACGTGTACTCTGACTTGTTCGAGTAATTGATATTTTTAGCCAATAATGATTGTGTGATTTTGCACGTGAGTGCAAAACTCCATTCTGCTGATAGAGTATACTGCCATAATGGAAGTAGTTTGTTATGTTAGTTGCAATGCCTCACTAGGGATGAGAAGTAGGTACATAAAATGCCCTACTCCAACTTCGAATCCAGTATTATAATGTCACCGACTTGGAATGCAACTCCGATTGCAACACACAATTTTTTAATAATATATTTATAGCCTATATATGTACTATTAAGTAATTTAAGTCTAGAGACTATATATATAGATTTAATATATAGCTCAGGTAATTATTAGTTATAGGCTGTAAATAATTGTGCAAGCTATTAAGAAAATATTTGACAAATAAAATATTTAATAATTTTAAAAACAAATTACATGGATTAAAATCTATCGATTGCTAATACATTCATAAGTTTGGAACATAATTGATGCATTCGAATCCGAGGAACAAAAATACAAGCAGTGTTTCACTGCAACGTTACACTTCACTCTGATGACATTGACTATTCACACGATAAGTAATGAACTAGCATGGCTAGTGGCTATACACTAACCCGACATAATAATTTAGACTTTAGAAAAATTTGGGGATTGTGATTGTATAGACTGCAGAGCACGTTTGAAATTTGTGAAGTAAACTTATAAAATAGTTTATTTTAAGTTTCATCAATTAATAGTACTTAATACCTGTTATGTATAACCATTTAGAAAAACACTTTACAAACAATCAATGTATACCTTTGCTTATAAATAAGTTTTATTAATTTATGTTGGAGTCGGTACAAATTTTCTAAGTCTAGACACCGACCGGGACTCCACCAAAAAGGCACTCACTCCGCAGCCCAGGTACTTGGGCTGCCAAAATTTGCTTTAAAATCTCAGGTGTAGTGCCATCTAAGTAAATGGTGGTGTTTTGTCGTACTCTGATTCTATTCTAAGCTTAATTCCATGTTATTTTAACAATGTTAGTCTTGGAAAATCTACTAGCATAATCGATGACGTCATTGGGACCTCAAATACGGGAATATTACACTAGAAAATAATTTAAAATCCAAAATATATAGTGGTCATACGTAATGAACCAATGGAACAAAACAAATTCGATTCACTCCATTTTTTATCGATTACATTTATCTTAACAAATGTGCCTAATGACGTCATCACTTTAAATGTACATAATAAGTCTGCTGTGCTTATCCTACGATTTTTTTGGGGTTCTTAACCTAGTTCTAATAACATTGACTGAATTAAAACATATTAAATGTTTGCATACAGCTCATATTGCAGAAATACTATGCATCAACGGAACTTTTAAGTCCGTTCCTCACAACCTATAAATTTTTGCTTATAAAAATGATATTTTTTACCAAACAGTCTACTATATTGATATTTTTGATCGATTAAAGTTTATTCATAGTCTTTGAGTACTCTCTACATGAGATATTATCTAATTAATAGCCATTCTTCTTCTTAAGAGTCCGTTGTAAATAAAAAGATTTTTGTTCGACATATTGCATCATTAATAAAGTTGTAGACTGTTTAGTTATTATATTCTGTTTTTATATATGATTTATAGGAGGTTCTTAGGAAGGAAGAATGGATGGGTCATTAAGTTAATTAATATATTATCTAATTGATCAAGTTAAATGTACTTCTTTAGATTAAAAGCAAACACTTAGAGCAGTTGACTTTAGCATTGTTGATATCAACCATCTTAAAAGGGACGTAAATAATCAAAATTTATATGTATAGAATCCCTTTTTTTCATTAATACTAAGAAAAATGTTAAACTACTTTCGTGTAATGTCAAAATGGGATGGATCAATGAAAGTACATTTACAGTCCGTACTGTTTACTGCTCGTATATTAAAACTCAACACTCTAAGCAATAAACTCCGAGGCCAAATTGAGAACATCATAAATATCCTAATAACTGAGCCATATCTCAGTAATGGCATAACGAAAGTCTCGCTCTTTGAGCATTTACAATCCACGACTCACTTGGGTCAAATCCAAGGACGTGTTTACAATCTGCTGAACCATTTTGTGACCATAATCAGTTCTAGAGTTTTGAGACGGTTAAACTGCGCCATATGTATAAAAATGGATGGGCTCGTAACGCATATCTCTTTTGCTTACCTTGACCTATTATTATTACCTATTGAGAATGAAGCACTGTTACGTCTCATAAGCATTGTGAACAATAAAATAAGCCACTTCTCTTAGCTATGGACTCAAATACCCACAATCACCTGCGGGCTAGTAGAGAAACTGACACCAGAAGAGAGCCTCTGGAGAACATTATTGAAGAAAACAATCTGGTTGTTATAACCGAAGGGAACGAGCCTACAATCATGACCAGCGATTTCAACCATCGACATTAAATCGTGAATCAATATGCCTTTGACATATTCGAGATAACAGGGGGCATGTAGATCTTAAACCATCAATATCTGACCATATATATATAGTTTTTGGATTTGGTTAATACATGCCAACCGTGGAGCAATCAATCAATTTTAGAAAAACAAACTGGGACATCTTCAGGTCCCACACAGAATCGGCAGCATTACCGGTTATAAGTTCCAACCCAAATGTTATTGATGAGTGAGCTGAATTGCGTAACAAGACTATCAACATAGCATAAGATATTGCGTGTCCAAAAAAAAAACTATCAAAGCAAAATCAATTCCCTGGTGGACTAAACAACTTGCCAGCCTAAGGTATAAACTCAGCAAACAATCATTTGCTGAATCACTAAAAATACTCATGGGCACTCATTTCCCACGATGTAGACTCAGTATGTCATCTGTAATTTCCATGCAAGTAAACGATTTTAACATAGACTTCTTGGATAGCAATAATGTCATAGCATCCTTCAACTCCTTTGGTTCATTCAACAGGTTGGAACCTGATGATCTGAATCAGTTGTACTGCAACAATTTGGAGACCGCATCGTTGCCTATATCTCAGAAATTTATAAAGTTATCCTCATCACGGGTTATATATCAAGATGCTGGAGAAAAAATAAATTAAATTTTATGCCAAGACCAGGTAAAAAGATTACAGCCTGGTCAAATCTTTCCGACCCATAATTTTTCCAACTTTATGGTTAAAGGACTAAAGCAGATTTTACTCTGGAAAGTTGAAGAACTCATTCAAACACTCCACTAACAACATTCCTATACAAGGGGCGTATCAACTGAGACGGCCCTTTCACAAGTGACGGGGGTCATAGAAAAGTCCATCTTCCATCAACAATGCAAATATGTTGTCAGCTTTGACTGTACTGGTGCATTTGATTATATACAATTTCATTCAGCTGATGCAACAATAGAAAAACTCTGTATTCCAGAGTGTATCAGATCCTGGTACAAAATATACTAAGTACCCGTACGCTAACAGCCAAGCTTAAAAGCTTTGGGTATTGATCCTCTGGACATATAAATCAAGGAACACAGGACGAAATCAAGATGGAGAAGTAAGCATTTCTTATGTGATTCCTAGGATGGAGTTTCTAATCTTCCAAAACGTTCTGGGCATCAAGTCCAAAGTGATAAAATACTCATACCAGTTGGAATAGATCAACCATGTGACACAATAAAAAGTAATCGTATTTGGATAAATCATAGTCCGATAAATAATCATGGATATCATCTATGCAGATAGGTGTAAAGACAAAGACAGAAACATTGGCGCTGGATGGCCCATTACCAAAGGTGAAAAATTAATTTTTTATTTAATGACTTTATTGAATAAAGAGATTTCTTTGTTTCAATCATAGATTTTCGCCATAACAAAAAGTGTAGATGCTCTTGTCAAGTACAAAATACATTGAACAATGTAATAATCAGATCAGACCCCCAATTAGAATTGCTGCAACCCTCAATTCACTGATTATTAGTAAATAAGTTTTAAAATGTAGGAAACCATCATCAAATGAATGAGTGAGAAAATATACATCTAAAATTGTGCAAAATACATTTTGTCATTACAGGAAATAAGTTTCCAGACCAACTTGCGAAAAGGGACACTGAGAGCCAAAAACCAGTTTGCTATTGGGACGCCTCCAAGCTACACTAAGAAGGAAATTCAAGACTTCTTCTATCAATATTGGTGTGATTGATAAAAAGATCAAGGTATAATATGCTTAATATGCCAAAGTCGAAGTGCATCAATCTTGGAAAAAAATTGAGAATCTTTTTACATGCTACTCTGGATATTGTCCTTTTATAGCCTATCAATGTCAGTGAAAGGATATCATCTCAACGTGCAATGTCTGTTTGGAAGAATTACAAAGTGGAAACCATCTCATGAATAGATGCCCCGCCCTATCTTACGAAAAACATTAACCCATAAATGAGGAAAACGAAGACGTTCGTATTTGAAAATTCATGAAATTAAAAATATATTGCTTTGAACAAAATTTTAATGTAAACTTGATTTTAGAATCTGCTGTAGTAACACAAATGCCCGGCTGTGTTCATTGCTTTATATTTGTAGAATTTAATTTCATGTATGTATGGCAAACAGTAAAAAACAGTAATTTAACTTAACTAACCATTCGTTTTTGCACACTTGTGAATTCTTTATATTTATCAGTTTTTCTTCAAGAATAAATGAATAAGGATAACAGCTTTCTAAAATGAAAAACCATGATCAACTTACGACTAGCTAAAAAGTAAGGCACGTGTTCTTCCTCAAATTTTATATAACTCTACTGATATGAATCAAATGCATTATGAAATCATATATTATATGATGTAGATTGATAATACATTAAGTATTATACGATTCAATATTTTTCTATAATTTGTTTATTTTTCTAGTTCCTAATCCGTTCAATACAAAATTTATTGCACAAATATAGACCATTCATAGGGATTTTTATTAATTATATTTCAAATTAAATATCGCTGTTTTCTTTGTAATAAAACAGTGTTCATAATTATTGTGGTGTGTACTTGAGTCTCCTTCACTACTATCTACCTTGTTTTTAAGCACCAGGGGGTCGGGAATGATCTTTATCGTTATGTGACTGATCTTCAGCTCAACTTAAGCTAAGCTCAAAAGCTTAAAAATTGTTGGTCCCATCACTCTCTGCAACACCTTTGAGGTTGTCTACATTCCTGTAAGGCATATCACAGGCCTTGCCATCCACAAAGACCCATATTCCAGAGTCCAACGAAAGTGGAAGCCACATTGATGCTAGCCAGAAGTCCTTGAGATTCTCTGCTTGCCCCTTTTGGATCTCCTATCTCTTATGACTAGGGACACCATCCTTTTGAGGCACATGTGAAATTCCAGAATAATTGACACCAATCCAGGGTCTCCACAATGTATCTTATGTACACAGTTACATTATATTTTAAACTAATAAGCAATACATTATATACACAATGTCATAGTCAATCCCGTATTAATAATGACTATTCTGTCAAGTACCGTCTGCTAGAGAGAGTGACATTCCAACCTGTACATTCAACTACTAAAGGCTCAACACAATCCTCTTTTTCACATTTAGGCGTGGCTAAAATCCACTATCGTTTATTTTTTGACCACCTCCATTCTTGTCTTCAATCATATTTACAAATTATTTTTTTTTGAGATATTTACACTGTCTCTTTATGAAATTTTGACCAAAATTTTTCATAAAATAATTGGGTTGTCAGATTAAATATACTTTTAGGATTATAACAGTTATACTTGTTCGTACAGAATAAGTAGTCTGCTATATATATTTCTGGTCTGGGCTACACTAAGTGTTGCCAGGTGCAAGCCGACATTTCCTTGATAAATTTGACATTTTTGTAGCATGATCGTACTCACAATGTTTCGACGTACGACCATCATTTGTGTTGTTTACAGTGACTTAAAATATTAATTTGGCAAAAAATGGAATTAAGTCGTGAAAATTTTCGTGCGATCATTTTTCACAACTTTCGACGTGGATTATCACGACAAGAGTGCATTAATGAACTTAAATCTTTCTATGGCGAAGAAGCACCATCCTATAGCACTGTGAAAACTGTTTTAATTAATTCAATCGTGGCCGCCGCTTGCTCAAAGACAAATTCCGTGAATGTCGTTCAAAAACGTCCATTGCACCTGAGAACATTGATGCTGTGCGTGAAGTGATAATGCAAGATTGTCAATTGACATACCGTAAGATAAAAGCATCCTTTGGCATTTCTTACACCAGTATACATTCTATATTGCATATACACCTTGCCGTAAAAAAGGTTTGATTTCGTTAAATCCCGCAAAATTAGGCAATCGCTCAAAAGAAGGCTCGTGTCGATTGGTATAAAGAAATGTTGAAAAATGCACTCGCGGTGCTTCAAAAGACGTTTATAAATCAACACATGGACAAATCATGGATCTATCCGTATGATCCTGAAGCAAAACAATAATCGACCGTGTGTGTTTTCGAAGACGAGCCACATCCAAGGAAAGTTGTTCGTGGAAGAAGTACTTCGAAGCAAATGGTTGCCTGTTTCTTCGGCAAAACTGGTCATCTGGCGACTATTGCACTTGAACATCCTAGGACTGGGAATTCTGAGTGGCCCATCACAATTTGTTTGACTAAAGTCTTCGGACAAATTCGAAAACGAACAAGAGAAGAGGAATCATTGTTCAACATGACAACGCAAGCTCTCACATATCGGCTCAAGCCAGCGTCTTTTTGACCGGTCAAAACGTCGAATTGATGGGTCATCCGCCGTACAGACCTGACTTATCAACCAATGACTTCTTTTTATTCTCGCATATCAAGAAAAAAATTCGTGGTCAACGATTTTCGTCGGGAGAAGATACTGTTGAAGTCTTTTAAACCATGTTTTGGAGGTGTCTCAATCGGAGTGGAAAAAGAGCTGCGAAAATGGATTTGAGCGCATGCAAAA
>NW_027293530.1:0-1233 GCF_016086655.4 Lepeophtheirus salmonis | reverse complement strand
TCAAATATGGCTTAAATGACCATATTTTCGAAAAACTCCAAATTTACGGATTTTATTACAAATTCATCTTTAATCATCAAATATAGCACTTTGAGGACCTATAAAGGCGTTTGAGCAAAGAAATATCGCAATTTGAAGCTTTTTTCATGAAATTCAAGTCAAATATGGCTTAAAATGACCATATTTTTCGAAAAAACTCCAAATTTACGTCTATTTTATTACAAATTCATCTTTTAATCATCAAATATAGCACTTTGAGGACCTATAAAGGCGTTTGAGCAAAGAAATATCGCAATTTGAAGCTTTTTTCATGAAATTCAAGTCAAATATGGCTTAAAATGACCATATTTTTCGAAAAACTCCAAATTTACGTCTATTTTATTACAAATTCATCTTTTAATCATCAAATATAGCACTTTGAGGACCTATAAAGGCGTTTGAGCAAAGAAATATCGCAATTTGAAGCTTTTTTCATGAAATTCAAGTCAAATATGGCTTAAAATGACCATATTTTCAAAACTCCAAATTTACGTCTATTTTATTACAAATTCATCTTTTAATCATCAAATATAGCACTTTGAGGACCTATAAAGGCGTTTGAGCAAAGAAATATCGCAATTTGAAGCTTTTTTCATGAAATTCAAGTCAAATATGGCTTAAATGACCATATTTTTCGAAAAACTCCAAATTTACGGAATTTTACTAGAAATTCATCTTTTAATCATCAAATATAGCACTTTGAGGACCTATAAAGGCGTTTGAGCAAAGAAATATTGCAATTTGAAGCTTTTTTCATGAAATTCAAGTCAAATATGGCTTAAAATGACCATATTTTTCGAAAATACGTCTATTTTATTACAAATTCATCTTTTAATCATCAAATATAGCACTTTGAGGACCTATAAAGGCGTTTGAGCAAAGAAATATCGCAATTTGAAGCTTTTTTCATGAAATTCAAGTCAAATATGGCTTAAATGACCATATTCAAATTCATCTTTTAATCATCAAATATAGCACTTTGAGGACCTATAAAGGCGTTTGAGCAAAGAAATATCGCAATTTGAAGCTTTTTTTCATGAAATTCAAGTCAAATATGGCTTAAAATGACCATATTTCTCGAAAAAACTCCAAATTTCGTCTATTTTATTACAAATTCATCTTTTAATCATCAAATATAGCACTTTGAGGACCTATAAAGGCGTTTGAGCAAAGAAATATCGCAATTTGAAGCTT
>NW_027293529.1:0-18537 GCF_016086655.4 Lepeophtheirus salmonis | reverse complement strand
TGTCGTTTTCAAGTTATCAAGGTTTAAAGTAGGCGATAATTTGATCTCCGCTCCCTGTAAATAAATAATATATCGTTTATGAGAAAAAAAACAATTTAAAAATGTCAAATTTTTTATTACAACAAACAAGTCATTGAAAATATCTGCTAAAAAAAGAAGAAAAATGTAACTTCCATATTGACAATTCTGAGCTAATCAACTTAAGAGAAAGTAAATTTATCTTGAACTCTAAGTGGAAAGATTTACAATTTGACTGAAACTAAAATTTACGTCATCAGCAATTTAGCCAATATTCACATCCATAGTCTTAGTCTATGGTGCAAGTCTTTAACCGAGAAAATAAGCTTTTTTTCGTTCAAAATTGTTTTTTTAAATTATTATTTTTTTCTTGGAAAAGAGTCCCTATAACACTTTTCAAGCCATTGCTTAGCTTGAGTAGTATTTTCCCCCATCAAGAAGCAGTGTAAAATTAAAAGAAAGTTTTTTTTGGAAATAACAAAAGTAACGTGTCACTTAGCACAATAACTCACAAGCTAAACAACTGATTGCAATGAAATATTGACATCTGTCTTTTGAAGGTTGGTACTAACTGAGAAATAGGTATATTAGAAAAAGTGCCATCTACGTTTAAAGCCCGGTACACAAACTAAAACACTTGAGACTTGACTCAAACTCGATAAAATGCCATGCTCTGTTACATGTTTTTTCCATCAGAGTCCAAGTAAGGGGATAAGAATATAGTCTAAATAACGGTGACTGTAAAAACCACTTATGAGAGAATGTAAAAAAAATAAATAATAATATTATAACTTTGAAAGCCTACAAATCTGCTAACAGAGATATCTACAAACTACAGTGTTCCTTGTTTGTTGATATGTTAGAATTTTCAAAATAACAAGGAATAATTATTAAGAGACAAAAATCTTTTTATTAAAAACATTTTTTTTTAATTTACGCTCTTTGCAATTTAGTTGATACGTACCGTGAGCGGCCTTTTGGCTGAAAACATTTTCCCTAAAGAATAATTTGTCAAACAAATATTTTGTCGAAGTTCAATTTGTCGATTTTATATTTCGCCGAAAGACAGACCATATGGGACATTTGGTCGAAAAATAATTTTTTATTTATAAGATTGTATATTTTAATTCAATTTAAAATGGCATTATGATAAATTGTTATTGTTAATATACTACTATATACGTCATATAGGTAAATTAATGACTTTACCATTGTAGTAATTTAAATAAATTAAATAGTAAACCATCATCACACGATACTAATGGTAGAAGTTATAATTACTTCTCCGTTATCAATTAATTATCATTCGACATGTTGAATCATTCATATTGGATTGGCGAACAAGTATAATTTTCTTGGAGAAAATTGACCTTCTCATAGAGTTGCCCCAAAAATTCGTAATGCAATTAATCAAATTATATATTACATGATGAATACATTTTGTGGAAGATGGATTTATTCGTTAAATCCATTGACGGGGATGTCTGTAGTATGTGTTGTGTTAAGGAATTTTTGCTTTTTACTTGAAAATTAATAGTTGAAATTTAATTTTCAATTTTTTCCATAAAATTTAATTTTCATTAGCACGATGAGTCAAAAGATAATAAAATTATTCTGTAGTAGTTTATCACACTTCATGAAAATCTTTAATAAAATGATCTGGTAGAAAACAAAGGAATAAAAATTATCAAAGTTATACGACTAAAAAAGTAGAATGGAGACAATAATCACAATATTTAAGCATTGGATGCACAAATTTTTTAAACTGTCTCTAGATATGTATTAGACGGCGAAGAAACGTTAATTTATCTTTCGAACCATATGGGTAGTCGTCTATCGAGTTCCCGCTGTAATTCCACGTTGTATTAAAATAATCCGGAATTTTCATGGCAAAAACAGAATATCTTTCAGCTGTCGAAATAAAAAATAGAATATGGGTCTTTTAAATTTATCTCAATAAATTTAATATTTGATTTTTTTCCAAATATTTAACTTTTTGAGAGCAAGTATAAATTTTGGAATTTTTTTTAGAAGTGGGAATTTTTTTCTAAAAAAAATTTTTTTTCAATAGCTGTGGATTTTGATTTTTTTTTTCCAAAAAATTCTTTTTTTTTGTCGATGGTTTTTGGATTTCTGAAAAAGTTTAATATTTGAAATTTTTTTTTCCATATAATTTAATTTGAAATTTTTTTACTTAAAATTTTTAATTTAAATTGGGTTTCTTTGTTTAATAAAATCCTAAAACCAAGCTCTACTCCCAATATAAGCCTGCGGTCGCCCTGATTTATCCTACTATCATTTTCATTTGAATTAAAATATATATTAATAAATTATGTATGTTTCATTTTCTTCCAAATGTCCCAAATGTTCATTCGGCCAAATGTTCATTCGGCAAATTTTCCTTTTTGCGAAATTTCCGTTCTGCCAATTTTCCTAGAACCAATATTTACATCCATAGTTCTAGTCTAATATGCGAGTTCTTTGCTTTTTTGGCTATTAACTCAAGACAGTATGTAAAATGAGAATATTATCTATTTGCACCTTTAATATGACTCTCATATACATATGTCAACTGTCTCGCTATCTGAAGACTTACTGAAAATATATATGTACGTGGAAGGGAAAACATTTATCTAAGGGCTGTGACATTCCATCACGCTAGTTACTATTATTATATTCCTTTTTGTACCTACCTACTATTTCAGATCTTCACATCATTTCTGTGTGAACTCCATTATTCCATTATATTCAAATTCTTAAAGCGTCATTTCCGCTACTTCTGTAGGTAGTTAGCTCAAAAATACACACACTCTAAAGTCTCAGTAGTTATGCATACATTGCCCTCAGCACACAATAAATATTATATGTGCAACATACAAGTAGACAATATGTTTTAAACCCCTTTCATTTTGTTAATCAGTAATAGATTGATAGTTGAGTAAAACACTAAAAGTTAATATTTCAACAAATGGATTAATCTTTAATCTATATTTATAATTTATTCGATATATCCGCCTTCTTTATCAACCACTTCCCTTAGACGAGATTCAAATGTCTCACACGCTGTATGCTCCTTATCGTTAGGTAGTTTGGCCATGCAAACATCTTGCAAATTTTGAGATAACCTTACAAAAAGTACTCGAGTGGGTTAAGATATAGACTCGAATGTGTCCAGATATACTAGTCCCAAAAATGAATTTATACTTTAAAGAGACACTCCTGGCATTGAATGCTGATATGTATTGGAGCTCTAAGGTGTTTCAAAGGGCTGGAAGGTTACTTTTTTTGTTTTGGATGGCTTCTCTCAAACCATGAAAGGACAACAGCTTCTAAAACATATGAATTGTAATAACCCGGCTTCATACAGAAATCCTCTGCGATAAAAAAGAGGATTTTTCTTTCTTTTCTTGAAACCCCTGCCTAAACCATACAAGATAGACTATTAAACCGCTTTGGAAGAGTTCAGGGGTCTAAGGATACACATTTAGATGATGAGGTCAAGATTTGGTCGTTTTGTTGGTTGAATTTTTGATCCAGCTCCCCTTTCTTACTATCTCAAAAGACAATAGGCCCTCTCCGTCTGCAAATTCTGATAAACTTTGATTCCTTTATTACTGACATTCTGACTGTAACAAAACTTGAAGTAAACCATCCGTAGTTCCTTATGGATGATTTGACTCGTCGAAATCCTTGACACATTGATCTTCCTTGCCATTTACGCAACGATCTGTAGTGGTTCTTGTAAATATTTGCTGTAACTTTCAGCAGGTTTCCCAGATTGGTAGCTGACTGTGGGAGTCCACTTCTTGGGATTCATTGATATTTTCAGTCTCTCGAGTCATCTTGACATTATATTTTAACGAACTGATACTAATTGAATGCCTCAAAGTTCTAAACATTTGATGCAGTAATTTACCAGCACGATAGAGATTTTCTACTCTTTTTCTTAGATGATGCATCTCGACTAAAAAAATCAAATTTAATCGCATTCGTTTTATAGCAGAAGAGAAGGAGTGGACCCAGATTGCGTTAAACATAATCAAATCAAGGATGGGATACTTTGCCGTCAAAATATTGCTCGTCAAATCTTAGAAGTTTATTACTTTTTGACTACCCTGTATATACTCTATATCTTGGCTGCTGAGTTTTGTAGCTAGTGAAGTCCATGCTGACACTAACTCTATGAACAGCCATTTGTCTGAGAGTATTATACTGCTTGAACCGTATTCAGCACAAAACTTTAGGCTAAAACACAGAAGACCTTACGAACCTCTCCATAAATAGGGAATCAGTGTAATCCTTTTGTTCTGAGACAGCAATTCATTTATTAATGTGTAGCACAAATGACAAAAGACATATTTTAAAAGAAATAGAAAAAGAGGAGACGATTAGACTATGACAAATTTCAACATTTGTCCGGCGCATTCAAAGGGTTAATAAGAATAATTTATTGATAGAAATTGACGATCATAAGAAAAAGACAATTTGCCCAAATGGATCATTATCATAACAGAATGATACCTTAATAATGGAATGATGTAGCTCAATGAACAACGTGCGTAGGAGAAATGTAAATCGGAGGAGATAATAAAAACGCAACTACTTTCTCAGTACTCAGTAGTATTTCGAATGCTATTCTTTTTAGTACCCTCTTCACGGAAATAATATGTAGTCCCGTCTCCTTTTGAGTTCCACTGCTGATGACAATGCCTAAAATATGTTGTGTGCCTAGATGTCGAACAGAATATAAGAATGAAGAGAAAGATCCAGGTGTTATTCCTGATTTATTCCCGAAGAAAGAAGACCTTCGTAATAAATGGATTCAAGCCATCCCACAATCTAATTGAAAGCCAAGTTAATATGATAGAGTTTCCTCTATTCATTTCCATCCTTCCAACTATGGAATTACTTCTCAGGACAGCAATACGAGGTGGGAAAACTTCTTTCTAACTCGACTCTAAGAAAGACTGAAACCCGATGCGATACCATCCAATTTTCCTGGTTTGAATTTATCATATATATTGCCATCGGACTATATCTAAGGAATTACGCAACATCTATATGGAACACTAGAAACATGTATATTGCTTCATCTATGGAATTGAGGGGACATACACATAAAATAAGGATGAAAGTTCGGTTCTACCATTTCATATATATTTTTTTCACTTCCTTAATTTTAAACAAACATTATTCGATACTTGTTCCCAAAGAGAAATCAAATAGGACGAGTTGTAAAGCCCGATATAAAACTGACGATCATGGGGCTAGAAAATCACATATCTGATTTTTTTGAAGCAGAGCGAGTCGAACCCATTTCAGAGCTAAAAAAATCATATTGATGTAATGTCTTTACCTTTTGATATATTAATTCAATGGAAAGAATAATCCGTCAGATTCTATGCCTTTGCAATTGCCCCTTGTCCTCATTTGAAATTCAGTCTCTTAGTTAAATCACTTATGACCTTAAAGTGCATGTTAATGGAAGTCTTATGACCATGAGACATTTTCCTGAGTTGGCTCAACGGGCTATCATTATATCAACGAGCCAGTTACGCAATTTGATCTACAAGACTAAATTACTGTGTTCTAAAAGAGTTATATCAAATTCAGACTTCGTCATTTAGAATTGAATTGACTTCAAATTTTGTAAATCCAAGAGGACCAAGGAAATACTTCCAAACCACGCTTGACAAATATTGTTATTAATTTAATGTATTAATTTAAAGTCACAATTTTGATTTTCAGCTATGGATCTTATTTGGAAAATGGGATGGAGATCTTTGTACAAACTTATATTGAGCGAAGGAATACCAATCTATTCAGTGATTAAAAATGCTTTCAAGCTGCTTTACAGCCGATATAGGACTGAATCATCAACCCCTAAAATGTTTGGAAAAAAGAGTAAATAATCTCAAGGACAGAGAAATAATTGTTACCATTATTATGGGTGAAGTATACGGGTAAACTGCAATAAATTAAATTTACTTTTATACGAAATTTACATCTTCTTCAATTCAGTGCATAAGTTTGTGAGTATACAAGAGGGAAATTTTAGAGCATTGAACATGGAGGGGATATACAGACCAAGACTTTGCTCTGTTTGATGATCAAGAGCTAAACTAACAAATATGAAGAAACCATTGCAAAATTGGATTATAAAATTCCGAGAAAATTATTCTACCAAGTTGTAGAAGCAACATCACCTTTTGGTTTTGAGCCTGTTGCATCACTGCTTGATGGATATTTAGAAAACAGAAAATTCTACACTCATAACGTGTAATATTCTTGTATTTTTGAGCAAGTTCTTTCAACATTCTGTCCCTTCCACCATGACCGATAGCCGTATGGGTCTTATCCAGAATGAAAAATAACTCAGATTACTCAATTATTAACATTTGGTGTCTATTTTGAGAAAGATAAATACTATTTTTAGCAACCTTGGCCCGTATTTAGTGGAAGCGTTGTTGCATGTCAGCCCTGAGTGGCTCATGATCTGGCAATAAACTGTCATGAAAAGTTATCCTTAAAAGTTGTTCAAGCCTGTATTACCTAGATTTGTTAAATAAAAATTCAATTCTTGCATCTTCGAATATATTTAGATCTTAAGGGTTTGGCTCAATTATTATTATTATTAAAAGTACTCCCCCTTTTGTCCAATTCCAATGCTTTAGTTCATGCCAGCTCAATGAGTATGTAATCGAAATAGATTGTTGATTAGAGGAAATAAGTTAACGCGCACAATGCATAAGGGCCTATGCACAATGCTTGACAATGTATTGTTATTTACAGTCTATAACTTATATGTATTATATACATTGCCAACATGTGACCCCGGCATAATATGGAATACCCTTTTAATGTAATAAATGTCGGTTATTATATAGTTTGCCTCATACCATCAGGCAAACTATTTCCATTACGGATGTATTATATATTATGGCGGATTTTCATACATTGCCAGTATATATATATATATATAGTAGTGATTGTATTAACATAGGGACGCTGTGAAACAACATTTATGTTTTCTCCCAAGCTACAGACTATCAAACCACCTTGGAGATATTACATCTCTTTTTTTAGTTTGCTTATACCCTATTACTGAAACTCAAAATTTTTGGACTCGAGTCCTCCACTAAATATCACTAACATCTATATATTATATTGCTTAATTATTATTAACATATCACAATTTCTTGGATTTAAAAATTGGATGCATGCAATAACAATTTATCAATGGTTATATATTAAGTTTAAGATTTAGTTGATAATGTTTCTTAAACATCATCTGGAAAAGGGCGCTTTGTGTGTGGTGTTTGAGAAGATATTCACGTTCACATTTGCAAATAAAAATAATAATTATAAAAAAAAATCGAATCATTCTTCTCCAACCATTTCTTCTTCTTTATTAATCCATTTTCCTATTGTAAATACTAAGCATTTATTAGACTGTGAGTTGTTTTTTTAGTTGGTAGCTTGAACAGTGTTTTATTCATTTAAAGCTGTCATTAGTATTCTTGAGAAGATAAATTCTTAGTATAGAGTAATCACATGTGCGTGTGGTCATGAATGACAGAGTTAAATTGGGTTTATTGAAGTGCTTACGCACAATTTAGCACGCATTTTTTCTTCCTTTTTATTATCGTTATGTAGTAAGGTTAATAGAAATACAAGGTTAGGCCATCATGTAATCGGGTTTGCTAGAATTTTCCGACTACTCGGCAAGAAAAACAGCTTGTGAGAAAACAAACAACCACTAATACACTATTACGTCGTCAATATTAAAAAGGGTGTGGAAGTCAAACATCAGTCGTAGACCCGTTAGGGTATAACCTTGTAATTCTATTAATCTTGGTTATGGTGGAACTTTTTTATTTCAGAAATAATTTATCAAGGGGAGTGCAATAATAAAAAAGGAGAAAGTATGCAAAATCAGGGGAATCCGCAGTGGGTGGGCTGGAAGGGATGTAGCTCCTTCCAAATTAAGGATTTTTTTTTCTTTTTACTGACAATTTAAATTTTTGTGAATAACTGTGAATTTTTGTATTATTTTTCAAAAAATAGATTTTGGGCATATCCGTGGATTTTTGAACACTTCAATGTTTAAATTTCTTGAAATTTTTGACAAAAAATATAATTTTTCAATTTTTTTTCCGAAGCATTTTAATTTTTGTGAATATCAAAGGATCTTTGATTTTTATTATTTTCTAAGCTACATAGATGAATTCAAGTAGGTTGCTTTTTTAAATATCCAGTAATTTAAGATCACACCTTCTGCGGACAAAAAGTATTCACGTAACTAACTAAATATAGACAAAAATGATCACGTGGTTGATGTTTGATTTTAATTTTGTTCTTGGTATAAAATATGTCTCGGTAGAACACTAAACAAAGAGTATTTGATGAACGTTCTTCAAAGATTTTTTCCATTCAGTCTCTTAGGCGTTCCATCAAGAAACAAAAGTATGAACGGCGCTAATTTTCTAAGTCTAATATTATGATAGTTTTTGATAAATCATGATAATTGAGCATTTACTCTATGAACTTTTGAAGTTTTGCTTTACGGTTGTAGACTGCAGTCTGGAACAACGAAATATCGGTCCAGATTGACCTATGAAAAAGTTATTTAATATTGAACCCAAAAAAACATTCTTGGACCGAACTTTAACACCCAAAAAGTAGCTATTAAGTTACGAACAAAAGGAAATAAATACAAAGAGCTTTAACTCTTGTAAATGCATCATTGCGAATCTTTCATTCCTTGAAATGTTGCTGCTATATATATACTGTATACAATATTCATGATTAGGAACATATTTTACTTTAATCTGACTCAATAAAATCTCAATCTCTATCTATTGATTTAATTTGTTCAATGACTCTGTCATCATACATTCTATAAATATCTATTAAAGTCTTAGTTGAATGAATATCATATAAAGATGATGTTTCCAAAATAATTTTTTTTCAAAGTATTTCCGTAACAATATTTCAAATTAACAAAAGAGTTTATCTATGTAAAAATGGATTATAATTTAATGATATTATCATAAGCTTCTCAATTTGTCAATTTCATTATATTTGTAAATTAACTTATTATGAGTATTGACAGGCCCGTGACGATAGCCTATAGTTGTATAAAATACATATTACCTGAAAGTATGTTACAAAACGAAACCAAAAATTAATATGGTCATCCTGACAATTTAAAAAATGTTTGGTTAAGAGAGTTGGGAAGCTGTCACGTCATTTCATTAAAGCTACTCGAATAAGTTTGTCCGGCGTTGCACGGGACATTAAGAAATAAAAATTATTAGGAATTTTTCTGTTTAATATAAAACAAAAAATAATTACCGTAAAATTTTAAGAATTATTCTCGCTACATTTTGGTGTTGGTATATATCTTTGCACAATTAAAAGAAAAAAAATGTAATGGGTTTTCCCGGCGTTTCACATTAAAATTAATTTTGAACTATTCTGTTTTTTTAAGGAGATTAGAAGGTTACAAGAAGAAAAAATATTCATGAAAAGAAAAGCTCTAAATCTGTGATTTTGTATTTTCAATTTACGGATCCCTTTATCACATAATTTTTTGCAATATTTGCACAAATAGTCCTGTTATGTAGGGCTATTTTTTGGCCTAGATTATTTTCCATACCTTTTTGTTTTTGGCAGTACGACACCAATATTCTTATGTTTGTGTTCTTCTTTACTATTATAAAAAAATTTTATTTTCTCCTTTTTTTTGCAAAGTTAGTGCAAAAAATGTATTCATTCTATGACTTATTGTACCCCATTGGGGTGCGAGCAAACTAATATAAAAAATGATACCGCTAGATGACGCGTCATACTTGGGCCTTGTTCATATAATTGAAAAGAAAGAAAAACTACGGCGAATGGCATTTTCATAGGGGGTAATTACTAATGCTGCGCAACAGCAAAAATGTAACGACATTAAAATAGTAGAGTTGCATCCCCTGATTCCAAATATGGTCTTAGTTTTACTCTATCATCTTCAGAGACTTCAGAAAAAGGCCATAAAGTTCTTTTTATTTTTGGCTATTTTTAAGATTCAAAGTTTTTTAAGCGCGTCCTGTTGCAAATATGGATAAATAATATTCATATATTTGAAAGTCTAATGCTAAACAATTCTAAAACAATTTTTAAAATGTATTTATTATGTTTAGAACTTGAGTTATCCTTGCTTAAAGTAAGACTCATAGCTACAAAAAATAAATCCAGAAAGTGTAAAAATATCTTATTTGATAGCTGAAAGTCTGAACTATTATTTAACAAATCGTCCCTTCAGAAACTCCTCTATCTGAGTAATATTTAAAGGATACAGCTCATTTTTGAATTGATCTTATAAGATCAATTTTTATTTAATTATTAAAAGGCCAAATAGGAAGAAAAGTCGCCAAATCATCATTTCTATCATATGATTCGAGACGCGCAAACAGAATTAATTTTCTACCATGAGTCCTAGCACCTCTTTTTATGATTTCTCGCTTGAGTTCCATTATTGTCCAACCAGAATAATTTTGTTCCATAATATATTAAATTTTGAATAACTTCTGTTTTATTTCTAATAGTAATACTTATTTATGTGATTACTATTTACTTATCCTCTAGGTTGAATAGTAGAGTTGCTCATTTATGCCGGAGTTTTTGAAATACGTTGAAAATAAATATTGGCTTGATAAGAACACTTGATGTAATGTTCTTAAAAGAGACCGGAGAAAGAGTTTTCAACAATCACTACTTCATTGGAAGTATACACATAAAATATCCAAATATATTTATGACGGTCTAAAAGGTCAAATAGGTACGTACGCATAGAATAATAAAAGATCACTACAAGTAAGAATGATCAATTAAAGGTACATTAATTATTCAAAAGATTCCCTACGTCTACTTAATAAAAGTAGTTAAAGATAAGAATGACACATAATACTTCATACATGATTAATGACAAGACATATATATCAAACTTTAGAAAATTAAAATATTATAAGGCTCAAATATTCTCAAAAAACAATTAATTTTTACATTAAATTGTGATTTGCTTCGAAATAAACAATGATGACATTTTATCGATAAGGATATTAATGATATATCTATATTCTGTATCGTATACTTATTTTAAGTACGTGTCTTAACAAAAGATTTATTTTTAGAGGCTCCACTTTTCAAAACATTTCCTAAATAAATTCGATATTAAAAATCTGTATTCGAATTCTTACTCTTAAAAATCATACTACTAAGAAGAACATTAATATGAATATTCACGACACTGAAACTATGCGAATATTTTTTCTATGGTACCAAAACGTTGCAGAGCACGTTTCTTATACCCAAGAACAACTTTTAAAAAGTAACGGCTATTAACATATTAAATATTTAATTAAATTTATTACAATTCTACTGTATAGCAATGATTAATAAAATAGTATTTACACTTTCTTGATAAATATATTATATTTATGATATATGTATTCAGTTTTCTAGGGTCTGAGTATGACGTGTCATCTCTTGGATTATTTTGGATCATGTTGTTTACATCTCACATCCCATTCCAATATTACTTACTTTTCTTATGAAGAATTTGAACATGTTTTAAACAAAATATCATGCATGTAGCATGAACAAATAAATGTCACAATTATATTAAATTTTATAACATTAAATAACATTTAATTTTATTATTTAATTGTTAAATATAAATTTTAATTCCTTTTTGTGGATAATGAAGGAGAAAAAGTCCAGATTTATGACAAGGATTTACGGATTTTTTCCATGTGCCTTTGTGGTTTTGGGATTTCAACAGCATAAAAAAATCGTATTCACAATAATTACTTCAAACTTTATTAAAAAATATGATTAAATCATGTCTTGATGCTTCTAATTAACAATTCCTTGTTAAAGTTTTCAGAAAGAATAAGAAGTAAATGATCATCTACTTGCCTTAGACAAAACTACGATCAATGACTGGAGTATTGATTGGTCCTCTATATGGTCATTGTAAAAATTGCCCTTATTTAATGAATTCGAGTGATGTTAAGTAGGCTGAAAATAGAAAAGTCAAAAGTCGTAACAACGTTTTGGGCTCAGATTTCTGTGGCTAGGGAATAAAGGTTTTTCATTATTATCAAATCAGAATCAAGTTGATACAATTCATCGTATATAGCTATTTTTCACCACCAGGGGAATAAACAAAGGCAGATTGAAAGTTTTAACAGTCTATAGGATACGTCAAGCTTAGTAGCGGACAAGGATTTTTTCTGTTTTCTTCTTCTTTTTTTGATAAAAGGTTGCGTCATTCAATAAAAGTAACGACATGTTTCATTTACATAAAATTATATAGATCATGAAATATTATAAGGTTATTAGATTTACCAAAAAATACAACAAACAAAAATATGCACAAGAACTTAGACCGATAAGCAATATATTGCAGTCTTGGTTCAACTTTGTCGGTTCTGGTTCTAGCAGTTTAAGAAACGGAACCGCTAGACTAATAAGGGTACAATCTTGGGTCTAAACATTAAGAAGGCATAATATTGACCACTGTCAATGTGATTTCTCGCTCCCTCCTTGGCTTGATCAACACCGGGTAGTCCTTTGCTGGTATATCGATAAAAGATAGTAAATATGCACACATCCCACTCCCTATCTAGTAATGCTGTTGGCAGAGTTGACTACGATATTGATGCATAATTCTACTACGAGTCCAACAAGGAAATTCATACCCTATCAAAAAATCCTCAGTTTTACTCTTTGTCTTTGATGAACTATTGATTACTATATACTTTGATGTTGACTCTTAAAGAATAAAATTATAATACCAAAAGCTTTAAAAATATAAAGCACCGTTTAATTTGCTAGCTAAAAACAAAACAAAAAAAAAACAGGTCAATTCTATAATCATGTTGATTATGGATCGGAATAGTGTTAAAATAAATTGTGTGGCTGTTTTTTATTCCCTAAGGCAATATGTTTGAGGGATTTCAAATACTGATTAACAAAATCAGGATAATAGCTTTGAAAAAGAAAACATTGTTCAGGTTCCAACCACAAAATATCTTGCGATAGTCCAACGTCAATTTTTTAATTATAGGTATTTACACACTAAAATATTATTGTCAATTTGTTGGAAATATAACTTTTGTAGTCAAAATTTGAAATTAATTATATTAATTGTTTTCAATGTTTTGTTAAAATATTATCTTTCTAAATAAAGAGTCAAAAATATAGTTTAAAAAAAAAACTTACAGCTGAAATGGCTAAAGTTTTGTCAAAAGGGGTCAATAAAAATGCTATGAGTGGGAATGAGTAATCAAAGTTTATTTTGATCATGGTTTGGAGTGATTATAGCTGCATTAAAGCCTTAATTGTCAATAGGTTAGAGAAAACCAGAGGCTTGGATTCGAGACTTGCGATTCGACTTAAAATTATATCCATATTTTGAAAACTTGTAATTCAACTTGATCTCACAATTAAAGATTCGATACTTGACTTAAATTCAAAAGTCATTTGCATTTTTTGAGTAGATATACTACTCTTGAAAGTGTCTTATATTTTCTGAGGACTTGAACTGGTCTCAATAAAAATATTTAAGCACTTGTTTTTTTTTGTTTTCAAGAAAAATTATGAGGAAATAATTTTTTCCAAACCACCTTTTTTTAGGATAAATAACATTTCAAATTTTTTTATATGGCCAAGTAATTTTTAATTATTTCCAATATAACTTTTTGAAATTGTATATCATCATATTGAATAAACCTTTAAGTAGATTTATCTGTCCTTTTTGAGCTATGATTGATTAGTTATACAAAAATCTTTTTTAGATACAATTGACCAGTCAAAATAATTTATTTTTACATATAATAGTAAAGTATTATATTGCTATCTGGATTTAATCAACGGAACATTTCACAACAAGAAACAAAACAACCTCTCATACCTATTTTCACAACTTTCATATTTATTTTAACTTTTTATTGAGAAAATACTAAAAGTTTTATTTACCATAAGGATCCCTTCATTATAACCCATAAAAATACTTCTATTACTTAAGATTGAGTTTTTGTATTTACGACTTGATTGGAATCCTACAAAGTTTTTTAGATTGATACTTTCCTGTTTCATTTAAGGACCGGATGTTTTAATCTTTCCATAATTGGTCTTCTTCAACTATGTGTGAAAATTAGTACATGCATCATTTAAACATTGTAATTATTCAAAATAATTATGATAATGACTCTATTGTTATGTTGGATTGTACTATATCAAATTATAATGTGTTTTCATTGTGATGAATAAATAAAATTAACAAATAATCATTAATCATTACTCAAAATAATAATAAAATAATTAAATTTGCGTCACTATTTGTGAACAATTACTTTTTATTATTAATTATCTAAATTATTAAAGTTATAACAATGCACATCACAACATACGATTTCAGAATTAAATAATAATTATAATAAACTGATTTCCGATTGCTTGCAACACACAGAATTGCTTCATATACACTCGAATCTAGTGTTGGATCAGTCTAAAAAACTAAAAAGACTGCAGTCTTCTCACTTCAGCCCTAATTAATTTTGTAAGTCCAGTTTATGTATATTCAACTTTTGAAATTCCATAAATAGGTGCAATCACCATAAGTTATCATTCATAATAAGGTCTTAAATATTTTTAAGGAGAGGGCGGAGTGAGACATATGGTGCATCTGAATTATAACTATTGTTTGCATCAACCGCCTGTTATCTGATTTCGAGGGAAGAAAATGAATTACCACTCTAAGAAAGAGTACCTTCTACATAGTGCAGGAAAAGACGGATTAGTAAAGATGAGATGTGTGTAAAGAAAAAACTAAGTATGGAGATTAGAAAGGGAAAAACGATTGAGCGTGTGCCTTGCTTCTTTTGTTCATTATTAATAGGTAGTGGTTGTGTAAACTTCTTTCTCTCGGATGTAAGGATTCTCACCTATCTTTGGTGTAAATTTTTTTAAACATTCTTAATAAAGTAAATATTTATGTTTTGAAATATAATTACAATATTTCTCTGTACTAATGCTATTTTAAATGTAGAAGGGTTTCATCTATATAGCAGTAATTCATTTTTTTCCTCCAAAATCATAACACTGGCAGCTGATATTAACAAGGGTCTTAATTCTGTAATACCATATGTCTTGCTCCCACCTTCTCCTCTGGATTCTTGTTTCCTTACAAAGATAAAAATATTATATGTAAAAAAAATATTAGTAGATGGGTATAATCGTTCAGACCAGGACAATATATGAAAAATTAACAACATCACTAACCCTTTTTTCTTCTAATTTAAAACTATTATTTTTCTCTGCCTTTTGCCCAATCCCATGTTAGAGCGTTTTTTACCTATTGGTAGTTTGTGTACGTACCTAAGAATTATGTTTCCAGTTTGTGTTTATTATTAGTCAATAGTAGATTCTTTATTATTGATCAATAGCTATTGTTTATTATTTAAGTGCATCCTCGCCATCTATTGAATAGTTATGGAAAGCATAGAAAATATTATTAGACATTATGAGTCTTTATTTTTAATCCCAACAATTGGCAGTTCAATGAAAATATTAAATATTTTTAACAGTATCTTACCTAAAAAACAAATCGATCTATTAACTAAATTATCTTAGATTTTAAGCATTCAACTTGAGATACAGTATTTGAGTCACAACTTTCTGAATGTTTTAGTTGGACTCGAGATTCAGGGAAGAAAATACTAAATAACATGAAGCTACAAGTTGAGTAACCGGACAATATAGTTCATAACGTGGTGTTAGGAAATATTCTGAGTCTACATTTAGTACGGTATATTTCATTTCATATCGGGTTTCTGGCAATATATTATAAAAAACCATATATCCAAACATGTTTGAAATACCCCATCACTAATACATTTTAAACTGATGTACTTTTTATACGAGTTTTTGCAGGCCCTGCTCTGAACTTGGGATACTACGCACTGTACGCAAAGGTAGCTGCGGTCCTGTTTTTATCGTATATCATTTCCTGCGGCTGAATTTTCTTGCTATTTTCATTCATTTTTAAATGCCTGTTACCAAAATGATGCTGTATAAAAAGAACAGAGACCTCGGACCGGAATTGATGATAATAATGCTGAACCTGAGACGGTTGAAATGATAGAACAGAGACCGAGACTGATAGAACCACTAACTTTAAACGTACTGCCGGGGACAAACCTCTAAAAAAACATATTGAAAGTATGTTTGGAAAAAACAAGTCTATATTTTGAAGTTATATGATCGCTTTTGACTTATTTGACAATGCAAGTCCAGGTTTTTGAAGAATTTTTAAAAGTCATTCATATACAAGCCCAACCATAGGCTTGTTTACAACTCTACAGCTGCATACATTATTGGGTAACGTGCATACATGCATAAATCCTTGCTATGAGTATTTCCTTCATTTTACCTTCATATTTGTGAACATGCTGTTCTCTGTTACACCATAACACACACCTTAATTTGTACGTGAGTCCTGAATACGTAGCTCTAGCCTTTTCCTAAATATAATCTAAAAATAAACAAAAGTTTGCATTTCCTATGTTAGTTGTTTTTGTAGGAGCTTCAAAGTGAATGATCAATTAGTCATCACAATTAGTTGTTTACTTAAATTAGTTTGTTTATAAAACGATGAATGATAATATTATTGAATAGGTTTATTCTATGAAAATTCAAATTTAAAATTGAATTTTGGGGCAAGAAAAATATAAATTAAAAAGGAATACCTTTTGAATTTATTTACATTACACCCCCAGATTGGGGGTAGAAATAAGTATGGTTCCAAGGCGGATCATCACTTTATCTAATTATAGATTACACCCAGGATAAAAATACAAAAACAATAAACAAAAAAGAAGAAATAAAGTTAAGTCACTAAATTTTATAAGTTTTAGAGCTGATATGAAGGACTGAACTGGACCGGACCTAGACTGAACTTGACAGAATTGCAGTCTTTAATTAAAACGGAGACAACACTCCTCTGGAGTGCATAAGGGCCGAAACTAATTATCCTTTTTATGAATTTTATAGCCTTTCTCAGATACAATTAAACTTTTTATAAAAGAAGTAGGAAGATTTAGTTTTTAAATTAGAGTATTTTTTAATTTACATATAATGACATTACTAAGCCTTGCGAATAATATATAATATTATGTTGAAATGAGGTCGAAAGGGAAAAATGTTATCAAAACTATTATCTTAAAATTTGGATATCTAAATACCTACTTGTAATTTATTATTTAATCATCATGGCTACATGGCTTTACTATGAAGTCAGTGAGGAATAATTTATTATTATCTATTTTCTATCACATATATGTTTCATTTGCTACTTTGATTTATTTGATTAAACAATCATTTGCAAAAGCTTCAAATAAAATTAATGGATGGTTAGTCCATAATATAAATATTTTGTCGACAAAAGAGTTCAATTACAACTGTTTACGAGTCTTTTAACTTGAGTTCAATCCCAATCATAAGTCGGAGTTAAATTAGACTTATTTGCAAATAGGGCCGGTTCTATTATTGGTGGTCCTGAGGCAAAAATAAATTTGGGAAGTGTTTTTCATACATTATTTGTTTAAATTAGAATTTAATTTCGAAATTTGTTTTTGTTTAGAAGATGAATTTAGAATCTCATACTCATATGAAACAAATTAAGAGGCCATTAGGAATTTTATTTCGAATCGAATCTATTATTTTATAAGATATAGGACGACCCTTTTAGAATACTTTTTTTGGATAGGAAATATTGAATCCTCTTTTCGATACAAAATAAAAGGCGGGTGCCCTATGATCCCCCATAAAAGTGGCACTATGTGCAACCTGCTCAAGTGATGAGTACAAGTCTAAAGTTCAATACTAAATACCCAAATTAATTAATTTGATAAAAATAAATGGTACTTAAATCTATAATAATTAGAAATTCAGGATTTTGTGAGTATCAAGTCCGGTGTTTTATACAGTATAGCATAAGTATTTTGTCTTTAGGGGAGAGAGTGTTTAGAGTCAGCCTCATTGTTTGACTTTTTAAATTGTAGAAAACGTGAATATGTGCACCTTTTAACAAAGATGTACCGATATCAAAATTTCAGTCTATTCAGATTCAATACCATCTTTAAGAATGATTTATAATATATTGTAATAAGAAATTACATTAACAAAGAACAAAATGATTTAATTTTTCTAATGTTTAACCTTTTATTAATTGGGATTTGTAAAGAAAAGACATAAATATATCAATCATAATTATGATTATAATTAGTTGTAAATAATTTAAAATAAAAAGTACTTACAAAATTAGTTCCTTTTCTTTTCAGGAGTCAATTTTTTCCTGGTTGGCTCATATACATATACCAGAGCCCTAAAAGTAGAGTTACGATCAACCAGGGTATCCGCTTTGACGATAGCTGACTGACTTATGTGTTTTAGTCACGGCTCAAC
>NW_027293528.1:0-20440 GCF_016086655.4 Lepeophtheirus salmonis | reverse complement strand
TAAACTTATTTGATTTAATAAGTTATTATTTTCCATTATCAATTTTTAATCTTGGATTTGTTTTTTTCATTATCACATTGTAATTTTTGAAGGTATTTTGTAGGTACGTTTGTGTAAAAGATATTATTCCCTATATTCAGGAGGTACATTAATCATTTTTATGGGAATCCATAATTGTTTTTTTTAAGTTTTTTCCAGTTTTTTTTGTTATTTTATTATTCTGTTCACTTCCACATAATTTATTTACTTTGATTTCCAATGAACATTTTCATTAGTCAAAGTGCAATTGTCCTTCAACAAATTTTTTAACTTTTTTTTCTCTAAGTCATTTATTCGTTCGTTACAATAATCAATTGTAATATTTTGTAATGTATTTTTCTATAACGTTTGTACAACTCACATTTGTATTTTTTTAATAAAAATCCAGGTTAGAATTGTTTTTCTGAAGCATAAACAGCGATTCTGAATTTTTCTGTTGGGGAACTGGGGTACCTGTCCATCCACATCGGAAGTATGGAGTCTGAAGGAATAAGTATTTTTGCACTCAATCATGAATTTTTCAAATGAATTGGACGACTCAAGTTCAAATAGGGATATTTCTTGATTGTATGGTATAAAATCTTCTTCAAATCCAAGTCAAAACAATAATTTGACTAGAATTTCGAAGATAATTCGCGAATGGTTTTAGAATTAACTTTGTTTTCTGTTGTAATATAAATATGAAGTATGTGATCATGTTTCAATTCATCTCTTGATTTTGGAAACAAATTGAAGTTTTTATTAAGATATGCATAGACATACTCATTTTTTCTTGAAGATTGCATGGTAATTTTTTCCCTTTTGAGAAAGCATCATCTTCAAAATTTGAATTATTAAAACACAGCTTCCTCACCTTAAAAAAAATTCTCCATTAATTAGAAGCGTAATTTTTTGCCCAAAAAATCGAAGCCAATTTAAGGATAAAGAAATAGTCCTATTATTTATTAGCGACTACAAAATATTTTATCTCTTAAAAAACGGATGCTCTCAATCAATTAATTTTTTTTTTCCCGTATGAATAGATAAATATTCAAGCTGTGTTAGGTTTGTTTTTTTTTTTAAATTACCCTGTCAACTGAAAGGGTGATTTTATGTACCAAACTACCACAGAAATCTGCAGTTCATAACATCTTCTAATGATAAAGGCATAATGTTGTACGTTATTATTATCATAAGTACTAACATACATAATTCATATTTTACCTACTCAGTTTATATATAACGGATGCACGTATATGAATACTCATATATAAATGTTGATGAAAAAAAGGTACTTTCTTTTGGAAAATCATTATTTCATTATTTTGTAAAAGACACACACATTCTAAAATATATATTTTGTATATAATAATAAAGTTATATAAAAAATGTTATGTACATATGTAATACAAAAATAAATATTATATGTATGTATAAAAAGTTAAAGGATATCTAAATAATAATATTTTATATATATAAAACTTGATGCTATTAGAAAAGCTAAAAACTCTATGAATATAAATTGAATTGTAATGAGTGAAGAAGTTTGTTGTTTCTGAATGGATTCTTCTTACTTTGACATTTAAACTGTTTTGAGTACACCGTTTTCACATGTAAAATTAAGGCATTTCAAATAATCCAGATCCAAAAGTTGACCTATTTATTATTATTTTTTCTTTTTCTTTTAATTATCAATATCTGATTTTTTTTTCTGAATAGCTATGCATTTAATAAAAGACAAATAATATTCATAATTTATTTTTTGAAGTTTCTTCCAAGACAATTAATATTTAAAATTTTATTCTAAAATATTTAAATTTCAGTGACAAGAATGTCCTCCGCCTTCACTTTCATCATTTCCTCTCATGAACATTACAATGGAAGAAAGGAGGATCATGAATAAGAATCCCACCAGAATACTTACCACCTAGATATAAAATATAATATAATTTATAGAAGACCAAAAATGTATATACTATTTTATTGTATTTATTTAATTCATTAGCAAAAGGCAAATAAAAGGATTAACTGTCTAATCTGTCTATGGAAGCTATGATTACATCAAGAGTGTATTGTTGCTACATAAAATTGGATTTTCAGTAAGGTTTCTTCAAAGGGACCTTGCCAAAAAGCATATATATGGATAAACAAAATTTTTGTATAGAAAAACTTTTATCAAAGTTAGCAGAGTTTAAAAACAAAAAAAAACAGAGAAAATGATTTCCATATAAATCGTACAATACTTTAAAGGTATAGCATTCTATGAAAGTCCATAGATCTTTCTAACGTAGGCTGAACTTAAGATAACCTTGAATGTTAGTACCATATATTAGAGGAAAACTCTTGATTTCAATAAAGAATATTGCGACATGAACTCAAACTAACGGGTAGATTTTCATGTGAATTTGAGAAATCTTTCAATGATTTAAACTTAAATATACGAAGGTCATTCTAGAAAATTAGTGACCCGTTGTCTAATAAACTATGAGACATGTATTAATTAAATATAATATGTATTTTAAATTATCATGTCACCTGTATCAATCCATGTTTCTGTTTTGCTCGTTCTTTTTCTAATACTTCAAAGAAAACAACATAGAGAAGGGTTCCTGCTGTCAATCCATTGAGAACCGTAATAGCAACTGTTTGTTCAGTTGATTCTTGATCATTTGCATTTGTAACAAAAATTCCAATGATGATTCCAAGTGGGGAAATACTAGAGAATATACAAATCAAAGACACTACCATATTGCGACTTAATCCAGAAACAACAAACTGCATTCCAATCACGAATGCTATCACAAATTTATGAGAAGCTATGGCAAACAATAGATACCACACATGGTGTGAAGTTAAACCCAAGCCAATAGCCATTCCTTCGAATACAGAATGCAATCCAAGAGCTACAATAATGATAAAAGCTCTAAGTCCTGCTTTGAAATGACTAGATGAAGATAGAACTTCTTTAACAACGAACTCATGATTATGTCCTCCAGATAATGTTGACTCTCCATCCAAATGGCGTCCGGGTTTGCTCCATCTATGACTCAATAAATGTACAATTTCTTCGACAAAATAAATAAGTAAAAATCCAGCTAATGTTAAGATTTCAATCAGTGGAAAACCCGTGTCTGTCATGATTCCTTTTCCAACGGCTTCATTCATATGTTCGTTAGCTTCTGGTATCATGTGAGTGAGGCATGTTGTCAGGAGGACACCTGCTCCGAAGCATACAATGATAGTTATGATCAGTTCGAAAGCGTTTTTCTTTTTATCGTCATTTTTTATTTTTTAATGTATGAGTTTAGTCCAAGGGGAATTAGACCAAAAATTATAGCAAAACCTCCGAGAATAATAACAGAGACAATTTTTGCAATGAGAATTTGATCCATTTTGAACTTTTAATAATGAATATGCAAAAACAAAATATCAATCAACAACTTTTAATTCCGTAATATTGACTGATGAAGAGAACAATTTCTGATTGAGGCTTCCTTCTTTCTCAAAATGAAAATGTAATAATCAAAGCAAGGTTTAAAACTATTTATATTCACTTTTCAGTCTCAAAAGATTTTTTTTATCACAACCGAATCATGATAAGAGATGCAAACTATTTTATGTATTTACTAGTGATGGGATTCGGTCTGAAAGCCTAGACCGGTCTCAGATCGTTAATTTTTTAGTTTCGCTGAACTAATTCGGTCCATCTATTTTATTGTTCAATGACGTCATACGAAGTTTAAACAGAGATTGCATGGATTAACTTTGATCCTGTCGTCTGTTATATATACAGTATTTGTTCTAGAACATATCGCTTACTTTTTAGATTTATTGAAAAACCCAATGACGGTTGATTTAAAAAAAATAAAAATAAATTGTCTCTCATATTATATGAGACCTAAATACCAGTCCAATATCTGAGACTGTGGTCTTGACCAAAAAATTGGTCCAAATAGGTCTAGAAGAAATCACTTAAGACCGAATCGAATTAAAAATTCGGTGCTGATCGATTCTAAACACTACTCCCATTCTTTTGGTGCTACATTGAAAGAGAAGGCCAATGATACGCCGGGTAAGCGCAGATGGGCGATATTTTAAGGCAAGTTTTCAGACATTACAGAATATGTTGTGTAACTACTAATATATTACTTTTTATTTTATTTAGTTCTATTTACATACATAATTTTCAATCCGTCATCTTCATCTGTTTCAGCACTTTACAAATTATTTTGCAAGGGTTCCTTTTTCTGTCAAGTTGTTTAATCACAAATGGTTCAAAAATTATGCTCAAAAGGAGGTTATTTTTTTCTTTTTCTTTTAATTATCAATTTAATATTTTATTTTGTGAAGAGCTCTGTACTTAATAAAAAACAAATAATATTCATAATTTATTTTTTGAAGTTTCTTCCAAGACAATTAATATTTAAAATTTTATTCTAAAATATTTAAATTTCTGTGAATAGCTCTTGGATTTTGTTTCTAAAAATATCTAGGAACTAAGCCCTCACACAAAATATAATCCTGCGGACGCCCCTTCGCTATATGTACATTGAATATGAGGCAACTTTTACATTTTTTAATTCCTCTTAATCTTGATTTGTGTTCAAGAATGTTTTTATCTTGATGCACCACACTTTTCTATAATTGAAATCCTTCTTTTAAATTAAATTTATTATTATGTATTATTTAGATAAAATATATGACCCATGCTTCGAAATACTCAATTTACAATAATGCACACGGTAGTACTTACAATGTGAGATTATGTTTTTTTTCAAAAATCCATAGTCCAACATTTTTGCGTAATTTTTTTCCAAACCAAAAAAATTTGCTAGCAAAAAGAAAAAGTATTTTCTTTGGGAGGGGCTATTTATTAATATACAAATTCTTGTTGTTGTTTTGATTGATCCATTGCACGGACTCTTTGACTTCTAAAACCCTATGTTTATCATACTGTTGCAATATTGAGAAAAAGTATCCCAGCTTGGTTTTTATGTTATCGCCACACATATATTTTTTTTTCTGGGGAGGAGGGGCTTGGTTTAGAATTTTTTTAAAACAAATACAGTACTTATTAAATACTTACTTACTAAATCTCGTTTTGTCTGTCTTATCACTAAGGAATATATCAGGAGCATAGATCTTCCTGAAACATGGGAGAGGAGGATTATCCGTTCTGTGAAAGGTACCAATGATGTTCAGAAATTCACCTCAAAATTTCAGATATCGACAATTGGATTTTTTATTTTTTTCTATATCGTAAAGACTTTGAAAAAATAGAAAACGACTTCAAACACACTTTAGCTTTTGTGCTATTTGGTATTCCTTCTAACAGAAAGTAGAGTTTAGATGAAGAAAAATCAATTAGTGTATCTTGTCAGTAATTGTAAGGCTTTTATCGCTCAACAGCTCACCGAAGACAGAGGAATTAACCGAAGAAATCTAAGGACTATTTAAGCATTGGTTGCAGCTAGATACACTGCTTTATCCCTGAGAATTCCCCAATGGCATGGCTCATTATGGAATTATACCACAGAATTAATTAGATATTTTCCATGGATATCACTTTAGTATGAATGTACTCTTAAGTTCACTGAAGTGCTTACGCACTCATTTAGAATATTTTGAGGACCTTTTCACAAAACATTTCTTTTTTTTTAAATAATTTCAAGTATTTTCTTCTTATTCAAGAAAAAAACAAAAAAAACACCGTAATGAAATAAGATAAAAGAGAAGGTATTGATAAAATAGGAACGGTTTCATGAAAGTAAAACTTATTCAGTGACGCCTATATTTTGAAAAAAATATCAAGAAAAAGGTACATAATCATGGCCCAAGTGTAAACCCCACACTAAAGTCTGTTCAAAATTATATAGATTAATTCATGATTTATTGTTAAAGACAGGTTAAAATATTGGTGATACAAAAGTGAAAATGTTTTTGTCTGCTATAGTGTTGACTCATGGTGGTCGTCAGGAACGCGATATATATTTTTGAGCCTATGTCGAAGCAAAAAAATAATTTTTGTGAATAACTTTTAACTATTTCAAAAACATTGTTGTTTAAAATATAAATTGAAAAAAAGTAAGGGGTCATATCACCTATGTGCCTAGTGGTTGAGTGGACACTGTACAATAACTTGTATCTTGATTCATCTTGGCCGGAACTTGAAATTATTTTTTTCTAATGTACTAAACTATACTTTTGCATCCAACAAGTAGGTTTAAAATTGAATTTGATTTTACCGACCACCTGTTCCTCATCATCACTGTCCTAATGCACTTCATCTTTCTAAACTATGCAATTTTAGTAATAGTTAAATGTAACTACAAATTATTTCTTATCTTTGATACTAAAATAATATTCAAACAAGTAATCAAATAAACTTAAAATATATAATTTAAAATTAGCGACCACCCATACATTATAAAATAAATAAATGCAATTCTACTCTACAATTATATGCTAAATAAATAAGTTTCAATAATATAAAAAAACATTTAAAAGGACCATTAAAAATTAATTAAAATTTATAATTATGAGTCAAGAGCATCTAATTCAAAAATGCTTGGAAATTTACGACAAAATTTTAAAACATCAATATTTCCTTCCATTTAAAGGTCAGAGGGCACTGATTAACGTAGTACTTGTATTTTTATGAAATGTTTGAAAATAAATTCTTGAACTTATTATTTATTATTATTATTTAGGAGCTTGAACGTAATTATTCCCATTAAGTTCCAGCGAAGAATCATAATTAAATTTCCATCGATTGGAGAAATCAGTAATGTATTTGTTTTTCTCTGATGTGACGGTGGTAATAGTCTTATAACAATATCGTTCGAACTTAAGTAAATCACACTGATTTGAACATTTAACTTGTTTTATTTATTTGAGTTGTTTCAATGTTATTGTTTTTTTGTTAAGTACAATAGGTAACCGTATTTGATTATGTGAACCATCGTATTTACTATTCTTTATTATAGGATTTTTAGGTGTTTTAGAAGAAAATAAAATTTTGAATATAATGCTCGAAAGAAATCTTTTATACAAACGTAAATTTTCTTTCATGTCTTTAATTTATTTTTGTACATCTAGATATTTATTACTAAAGACCTACGTTTGATAGAATAAAAAACAATAAATTATTTAGAATTAAATTTAAAAAAAATTTCAAAACTTTTTTTTATTTTTAATTAAAAACCGTTTAAATTTTCTAATCGCTAACCTTAGTTTTTTTTAACACGGCCCTTTGGTAATTATAATTAAATAAAATTAATATTGTGAAATACCAAAATGTTGGATTTGCCCGGAAAATTAAATATATATGTTTTATTTATTTTAGTAATTTCAATGTTATTGTTTTTTTTGTTAAGTACAATAGGTTACCGTATTTGATTATGTGAAACATCGTATTTATTAATCTTTATTATTTGATTTTTAGGCGTTTTCGAAGAAAAGAAAAATTGAATATAATTTAAATTTTTTATACTAACGTAAATTTTCTTTCATGTCTTTAATTATATTTTTGTACATCTAGATATTTATTACTAAAGACATACGTTTGATAGAATAAAAAAAATTAAATTATTTAGAATTAAATTTAAAAATTAAATTTTTTGAAAAAAATTTCAAAACTTTTTTTATTTTTAATTAAAAACTGTTTTAAATTTTCTAATCGATAACCTTAGTTTTTTTTAACACGGCCCCTTTGGTAATTATAATTAAATAAAATTAATATTGTGAAATACCAAAATGTTAGATTTGCCCGGAAAATTAAATATATTGTAGGAGAACGGGATTCTAAAAGAAAGCCCTTAATCAGTGGCGTCTATCCAATTATTTATTCAATACTTTTTCTTCTTTTTTAGGAGGGGAGGGGGCGCCAATGGAAGGTTTTTGTAATTTTTTGATAAAATATTGAAAAATTAAAATTGTTTGAAAAAAATTCCCAAAATTTATAGGTATTAATTTTTTTTTTATTTTTTTAAATTAGTTTGATTTTAAGCATTATTTTTTTAGCAAAAAATTAAAAAATTCATAGCTATTCATAGAAAATTAAATATGATGGAAAACAAATATAAAGAATTCACAGTTATTCACAGAAAATTAAATTTTATGGAAAATAATTGCTATTTAAAAGCAAAAATTCGGCGATTGCAAAGAGAATGAACATAAACAAAGGATTTGTGACGGTGGCGACAAGGGAGCTCCAAGAGATTGCGTCCGATTATTCTATTTCACTTCATGCAAAACGATGTCAATACCTAGTTAATATGCCAAAAACTGAAAAATGTGTAGATTAGTCCCACTAACCTCTTCAGGGGCGTCTCTACGATTATATATATACATTCTTTGCGTGGGGTAGTTCTTTGTTTTTAGAATTTCTTTTACAACTTAAAATTAAACTTTTCTAGAAAATAATTAAGAAAATTTGTATAGCTATTCAAAACGAATACATTTTGAAATTTTTTTAAATTCATAGCTATTCACAGAAAATTAAATATTTCAGAAAAAAAAAAAAGCAAAAAATCATTTTTTTTTTAGTCCGGGGGCTGGAGGCACTACAGTCCCTCCAGCCTTTCCCCTTTGGACGCTTCTGTTAAAGGTTATGTATTTTGCTACATCTGTTTTATAGGTACATATGGCTTGTTATTTACATTGATAACTGAAGAATATTAATACTCTGTAATTACAGATATTTGATGTTTTGTGAGATATGTTATGATTTAGATTCCATACAATCTTACAAGTGCCATGATAAGATAAGTTAAGACTATTTTATCATTATTCAAATACATAAAGGTTATTCAGATTTCCCTACCTCAATCTCATTTAAGACATACATAGATAACAGATATTTCATAAAAAAGATCTAAGTGGTATAAGAAATGTGTATTGATAAATCAAATCTATAATATATTTAATTGATACGAAATGCAATTGATGAATTAAATAGCAAATAATAACTTAAGCAACTTTAAAATTAGCATACCTTATTTAATTATCTGAAATAAAATGAGGTGTTGCTGCAAGTAAGTACTGAAACATAACATTTATGGACATAAAATTTTATTATTATTGTTTTGTCCTGAAAAATAATTTTATCAAGTGTAAAATATATTCCTATAAGTAACATATTAATTTCAACTTTTCGGATTTTTTTTTTTTTTTTCAGGGATTTTTTTAAAATCAAAACTCCACAGCCGCTCACAAAAAATAAATTATTTGGAAAAAATTATTAAATATTGAATTAGTTCTAAAAGAATTTCAAAAATCCAAAACTATTCAAAAATTATTTTTTTCAAAAAAATGGCTAAAAATCCAAAGCTATAGTTTTAAGGATCCAGGTGTACCCCCAAGTACACCGCACAACCCGAGGGATTGGAACTATTTTTGTTGTGTTAGAGGTTTGTTTTAGCGTATTGGCGGTGGTTTTTGACAATTCCACAATTCTCCCGGGTCAATCCAAGGGCGGAGGTGTTTAACCATATTTTAAAAGGCCCAAAGCTATGTATTCCCTCCCCCTCCTTACCTATCCTATCGATTCATTTCTTAGATTAAATTACGAAAAAATTGTATTGCAAAAGTATTATTCACCCTGCCCCTTAATTGTTCCCCTGTTTAATCACAATAGAATACTAAACAAAATGAGAGGGAAAATATTAAAAATTTGACTTGATTAAATAATAATTCTAACATATAAATATATAAACTTTTTTTTATCTCGAGGAGGATTTTGTCCTGCAGAATTTCATTTGATTTGCAAGAATCCTACCATTACCTATATTCTTCAATTAAATTGGAAAATTATAGTGGGGTATGTATTCTTATTTATATATAGAATCGGTGCGTGATTTCTATATGCATCTTAATATTATCAATATAATAGTTGAAAATAATATGATCAGTCAGTAAATTGAAAATTAACGTGGTCAACCTGACGATATAAGGAATGAGAGTGATGCTTCTTGTTCAAGCATTTGGAAAGAAGTCATATTATCAGATATCAAAATATGGATTATTTTTTATGAACAGCCGTGGATTATTTTCAAAAAATTGAACATTTGAAATTTAATGTTTGAATTTTTTTCCAAAAAAACATTGAATTAGGGAATTTTTTGGAAAAGCTGTGGATTTGTTAAGTTTTTTTCGAAAAAATTTAATATATGATTTCTTTTTAAATAAATAAAAACTTTTACTTTAAATTTTGAGTTTTTTACTAACGAATAAAAATTTTGAATTTTTTCTTTGCTTTTTTTTTCCAAAAAATGTTAAATTTTGGATATTTTTCTCAAAAAAATTCTTAAAACCAAACTCCCCATAAAATATACATGTAATCTTGCGGACGCCCATGTATTAAATTTATAAATTCATTCTTAAAATAAATTTACAGCCCAGAAAAGAAAAAATTAATTGAGTAATACTACTACTAAAGAACCTGCAACAATTTTACAAAATATTGAATTATATGAAATATTTTATTTCCAAATTTAAAACAGCAAGAACGTTGGGAAAAATACATAAGGAGTCGATTGAAAAACTTCATACTTCACCGAACATTATACGATACCTGCAGATGATATAATATTACAAGATTACTAAACAAACTATTTATGTATGTTGTCGAAACTAAGGAAGTTATTTTCTTTTGTTATCAATCTTCGATGAGAGCAATAATTTGATACTCCCTTTGATAGATTTTTTCTTAATTAATGTAAATTTGATTTCAAAGAAAAAAGGTTTTTATTATAAGGGTCGTTTGAAAAGTCAGTGCAAAGTCCGAGAGAGGGCGCTACTCGCACGCATCGAGGTTATGTTTAGTTAGTAGCATCTCTTGGATGAACACGCGCCCAATTTGAGATAGATAGTTCAATTTGAATCGAGAAATCGTCTGGAAAGATTAAAACGACTATTTTTTAGATTCGTAAGGAATAATCCTCTTGACTATCTGGAAAAGGGTAAAACTATTACAGGTGCATATTATTCATCGTTATTGGACAGTTTGGAGGCCGAGCTACAAGAATAAGGCCTGCAATTGGCCCATAAAAAGTCATTTTCCATCGCAACAATACACCAGCTCACACCTCAGCAGTTGTGGTTGAAAAATATTAATGGAAATAGGATTCCAACTGGGGATGCCCACAGCACTAGCAATCTCACACACCTTCACTCTTCTCTTTATCACCATATCACGGATTTCATCAATGATTTCTGGAGTAGTAACCTCAACAGGGCGTACAGAACGTTCAGCGTCACTTGGGCCCATATGGCCACTCTGAAAATTTTGAAACCACTTATAAAATCGAAGGTGCAGAGTCTGCATAATGCTTACGAAGTTCCTTTTTAATCTCCTGAGGCGTTTTGTCTTTCATAAAGTAATTTTTAATCAATACAAGAAATTCTTTTTCGTCCATCTTTTTTTCTTTTTTTTTTTTGAAAATTTTTGAAAATCACTCCACTTTCTCGATTCAAACGAATACCATACAGAATGCACGCTAAATGTTGTTGTTTTTGTTGTTGTTTCCCCCTATCCCTTGTCTCCCGTCTCTCCTCTGTGTGCGCCAATACAATTATCTAAATTATAAGCAATTATCATTGTGATGACTTATGGTCTAGAATTTAAATTGTTGATTTTTTTATGATCCAATTTATTCATCAAATATATTACCGTTATAAAAATCATTTTCATCCTCAGAATCTGAAGAATATACATCTTCTTCTATCATTTTTTCGACTTTGCCCTCAATTCGAGACTTTGGAACATCACTGTATAATTTTTTTGGTTTCATTTTAGTGAAGACGAGGAAAATACTTTGTACTTGAATAAGCCTTTCAATAGGACACGCACATAAAACAATTTAATGATGTTAATTATTATAGGATTTTAAATTTGAAAGTAATTATTCAATTTTTGAGTATTTAGCTACCACTGATAGTTTAATTAGTTTATTCACTTACTTGGAAGTATGGATTTATGACCATCAATTTTTTGACATCCTTGACTTCCAAACTTAACGTAAAACGAAACAAAAATAACATTATTTCTGAAGATAATCACAACTATCCAGTTAAACATAGTTCATAGTAAGAATGCTTTGACAACTCTCTTCTCAATAGCCCAAAAGGATTTTTAAATAACCCCTTTACAAACTCTCATCAGAAGCTGTTTTGATATCGATTGGCGACAGGTTTATCTCTTTACGAATTCCAAACACTCACTGGAAGAAGCTAGAAAATGTAGTTTCTGTAAAGACAAAGTGAAAACGTCCTCTCACCTCTTCGTGGGTTGCTCGGAGTTATCTAAACTACAGGGTTTTTTTAGGAGAGCTACAGAGTAACACTGAAGGAGAGGTGTAGGTATTAAGAATTATTCCTTCTGAAAGGAATTAAGCATTAACTAATAAAAACAAAAGTAATCATAATTCGTGGCAAAAATTAAAAATTTGTGATCATCATGTTTTTAAACATTTCTTACATTCTCTGGAAGAGAAAAAAGGATAGCAGAAAGTATACTACTCAATTTCAAATCTCCGTTAGAATAATTAAGTTTTTTATGCCCTGCAAGGATTCTGGTAAACTTTTTAATGACACTCGACATGTTTTGTGGATTGTCCAACTTTGTGTATTTTAAAGTCCCTGGTAAAGTTAAACATAAAAGAGTTAGAGCATGTTAATACTAATGTTGTCAAAGGTATTTTTTTGTTCGAGATTTCCAAAAGGAACAAAGGAGTGTCATCTGAAACAAAGGCGACAGATTTTGATTTACTAAACTTTAAAGCCTAAATAGAAAACAGAATAAAAAATGTGTTACATCCTCAGGAGCTAAGAGCAATTGTTATAGCAGCAAGAAATGCGTCTATAATATAGGGAATAGTTTGTAGACTTTGACTGGAGAAGAAATTAAGTAGCTTTTGTCAACTTCAAGACCCCATTTAAAGGCTTTAAAAAGGATTTTAATACTATCTTAAATTTAAATTTGAGTTTTTAGTCTTTTAATATATTATTGTAGTTTGATTTTGAATGCCGTATTTTTTACCTCCGATAGTATTGATTTTATCCGTTTTATATACGTATTTTTTGTAAATTTTAGTAACATTGCGATGTAATCCTATACCGAAGCTTTCATTTCAAGCTAAAATATTTATTTATGTATATATTTTACGTAACTACTTCGGGCTTTAAGTGAAAAAATAAAAGTAAAACTTTTTTATTTTTATTATAAAGTAACGTCAGTGGGAATCATAATTTTATAGTAATTAATTATAATAAAATATATTTATGAGAAGCAGTATTACCTAATATTGTCTGGAGTAATAAGGCGTCGACTAACAGACAAACTTTGTCTTAAATATAGGTGATAAAGCCTCACTGTTACTCGACATTTTTCATGAACACGCACAATACTTCAATGTTATCTCCTCAAGAAGAAAAAAAAAAGAGCAATTACAAGTTGAGAAGAAAAATTAATATGAATTGATGAGCCCAGGAGTACTTTAGCGCCACCTGACTCAGCTTTCTCTGCATACGTATGTTGTTAAAAATTAGTCCTAGACGGATATTTAAGAGACATTGTACATAAACTAAACATGCATTATTATTTTTCTCTCGTTAGATGGCTCTTAAGTTGAATCAATTTTACAAGTTAAAGACTTTTTCACAACTATAGCAAGATTTATCACAGAAGAATAGATCTTTCATTCAATTAATTCAACCTATATTAACACATTGAATAATCAAATTGTATCTCATGGTCAAATCATAAAATGCCCTATTTTTTTTAATGGAACATCCCTTAAGATAGATTGAAGGAAAACAATTTAACTTTATCACTGTGGAATATCAGTGTGCGTTTCGCATAGGGGACCTCTGCACACAGTCGAATAAACACACTATTAGAATTGACCAGTTTCTAATAAAAAAAAGTGCGAGAGAGAAACATATGGTGCACCTGAGTTAAGATATTTGTTAATATGAGGTGCCTTTTATATGAATTTGGAGGATAAAATGATTTACTTCTATAAAGACATGAACCTTCCATATTAATGCAGGGAAAATATTATTATAATTATTTATTGTATTATTAATTTTTAAAACAATTTACTTTGCCTCTTGCTCAGCAACTCCTATGTTTTGTTCTAAAAAGCTCTTATAGTTTGCCCTTAATTAATTTATTAATACTAATTGAGCTCCAATAACTTTATCTTCTTCTCAATTGATATTCATTTCATTCTTAATTTGCGAATCTCCTTTATAAATTACTAATTTACTATAGCCTTTATTTTTCAATATAGAATGTTGCCCTCACTGAGCTAGGGAGAATATTCACTGCAATATACAACTACAACATCATCAATAGTCACTTTATTATAGTAGTATCTCTGACTTCAACACAAAATATATTGTATAGTCATTTTTAATAGAAGAATATGTATATACTTAAGGCGCAACTTTTTAATACTTATTGTAAATGATTTGATAAATGTAGGTGCCTAATATATCCATTAAATATGAGTGATTGTTTCTTATCGTCTCATCTTTTGAATTATAATCGAGTTTCATTTTTTTATTCCTACATGTTTTTTAATTTGATTACGAAATAAGAAAAATGTGTAATATATACCTAAAAGTAATGAATTGTGTACAATATCCACCCTTTAAATTATTTTTGAATGAGTTTTCATTAAAAATTTTAAAAAAATATTGTAAAAGTCATTAAAGCAAAAAAACTCACGCATAAATTAATTTTAAATTAAATTAGATGCAAGAAATTTTGAAAGAAAGGATATAAAGACAAATAGCACTCTGTAACTATTAAGCATATAGGTAGGGATTACTCTGATATAGATCATTATTGACAGCTTTATAATTGTTTGTTATCTCTTCAATAATTAACAGAATAATGATAACAGCTTTGGGAAAATAAAAAACTTCAGATTCCCAACTAAGACCTTAAGGTAACATTTTACACAACTCTAATGCTAAAAATTATATTCACATTCTTGATCAACTATATAAGGCCTACCGGTAACAGATACATGGTCCACTTTTGGGTCGTACCCCACTTCATGAGAAACATTTCTTTAAGACACTCCTGGTCATGGCAATTGTATTTTAAAGCTACAAAAAAGTATGAACGTGGCTACATAGGACAAAAGTTATAGCTCCCTCGATATTCGTGCAGCGAATTATGTTAATATTAAATGACCAAATAAAAATTTATGAGGTTTCAATGACCATTAAAATAGTTCATACGTGTTATTTTTTAATGTTATACAAAAAAATTTATAAAATTAGTAATTTATTTTATAATATTACAGGAAAATAATTTAAAACATTATTATTTTGTACTTACATATTTATGCAATAAACAAATTTCAAATTGAATTTAAAGTCTATTTCTTCATTGTGACTCACCGGTTAAATGTCCAAAATAAAGCCTAAAGGCATAAAAATTTCAATGTCCTTTATATATATATATATATGTATACATTTTATTTTGTTATTTTTCTTCTGTTTATTAATAATTTTGAGTTTCTAAAATGTGATAATTTTGAGCAAATTGTTTCTAGCTTTTTGGCGAATGTTTAGAGCTAAATTGACTATTTTATTATTTTTATGAAACCACTTACAACCGAAGAACATTTCTTCAAAACTTAAGTATATTAATCAAGGCGTTGCTAGCTTTCATTCTTTAAGGAGAGGGGGGCTCATCCCCAAATATTATCTGCACTGTTATACTATTACTTTTTTTTTTTTTACGGTTAAATATATTTATTCAAATTAAACAATACATTTATAAAACAATTGAAACATTATTATCATACTCGGATTGTTAAAAAAATATAAAAAGAAGAAACGACAACTGCATATTTAATTAATATTCGGTCAACGACACAAGGATAAAAATAAAAACCGCAAAATCCAGAGATCTGATAAATAAATAACATTATAAAGGAATGATTTCGACTAGTTCTGACAAATAATAATTATTAAACATTCTAAAACATTGTGTATTAGTATCTTCCATCGATGGAGAAGGAATTGGGGATTATGATTGTCTTAGGATCGTAATCATGGATCCACGAAGGGAGCAATTGGTTCTTGTGCTTCACTGCATATATTATACATTGTATTTAGGAAATGAACCACTCAATCTTTTACCTATCCTTATATCGTGAGGATGTTACAATGAAGCAATCTGAGGGACTCAGTTTCACATGAAAATTTCTCTAAAATTCTTCCTCCAACATGATTTTTTTTACATTGGTAGAATAAATGATAAGGGGTCTCCAATTCTTTTTGACAAAAATAACAATTTCTCTCCTTCGGATCTTTCCGGGACTTGTTTATAAAAATACAAGACGTCCCCAGTCGGTACCTCAGCCATATTTGACGTGTGCCAGTGAATGGGTTCTTCAAAATGTCGTTTGGATCTGCAAGTTCCATGCCATCACTAATACCAACATAGTCTTTCAACTCTTCGCCTTGTGATGTATAAAGGATTATTCTCTTCACGACCAATATTAAGAGTCGAAGCTTGCCTTATCATTTTGTTAGGAACGACTTCCAATGCAATGAATGCAGGGATCGTAGGACTGAGATAATTACTTTTGAGATCTCGTCCAGAGAACATCCACCGTGATCTATGGGATATAAAGAAGTTATTCCCATCTGATATATATTGGCCTACAGAAGTAATCCCTCCACTACAAAAGGAACTCACATCTACTGTTCAGTCGAGGAATATAATTAAATGCTTCGTTTGACTCTAGTAAAGGGAGGAAATTCTCAATGATAGAGCTCCATACTGAGCATAACTTTGTTTTGATTTTAAATCCCCAAAATTGACCGAAGCTTCTGATTCGTTTTAACCACGAGAGATTCAGTGCTTTCTACATACCTTCTATATGTGTAGAACCAAGACCCCAGCGAGTTGTTGGAACATTAATCCTCGACATGGATACTAAATATTCATTTAATGTATATATGCTCTCACAATAGACTTTGAAAAAGGTACGTAAATCAGCAGATGGAATGTTTTGGGAGGATATTTACATCCCAGGCCTTCAATTTTTCATATCTAATAAGTGGGGTATTACTGAAGAATTGGAGCCTTTTCTGTATAGTAAATAATTCTTTTAAATTCATTTCTTCTCTCAGCATCGGTACTGCAGCTAGAAACATCAATACCTACAAGTAAGATAGACTTAACAAAACATAACTTGCAGTGATGACAGTTTTTCTGTTGTTCCCGTTATACAGGGTTTGGGAGTAAAACGTGGACTGAATGACTGATTTTAGAAAAAATATGAATTTATTTTTTGATAAAAAAATTGATATTTTTTAAACAAAACTCTGAGACACGACCTTTGTGAACATGTTCACTCAATATGGCCGCCTTCAGCAGCAATGACAGCCTCCACACGGTGGCAGAAAGCCTTGCAGGAGTTGATGATGAACTTCTCAGACAAGTCGTTCAACTCCTTCACAATGGCGGCCTTCAGGGAGTACACATTTGGGTTAGATGTTTCGTTAGTCTCCCTATCCAAAGTGCCCGACACCACAAAGTCCAACGACCTCAAATCTGGCGAAGATGATGGCCACATGTCCTTGGGCATTGGAAAACCCCCAAGTCCTCCTTCACAGCCCTCCTGATTGTCCTTTAGTCCACGTCAAACTCGTTGGAGAGGCGATTCATGGATTCTGTGGGGTCCTTCTTGATCTTCTTTTTCAGGTACCCCAGAAACGCAAAATCCCTTTTCAAGTTGTGTTCCCTACTTCCTTCTTTCCTTGAGAGGTCTTTTCCATCATTTTTCATCTTGGCCACCTTGAAAATGAGGCTCCTGGAGCATGTTCATAATCTCTCCTACCTCAATTTTGGCATCCAGATGGTCTGAGATCCTCTGTCTTTTTGCTTCTTGCTCACTCATGATGTAAGATTTGAGAAATGTCTATTATTGCTTACTTATGCAAATAGGACAGAGATTCGGAATATTCAGAAAAAAATCACAAAAGCACACTATTTTAATTACATAATTAGCATTTATTAAGAGTCCATGTTTTGGTTCCGATCCCTGTATATAAGGTAAGATTGTTCGCATATTACTGAATGACTTTAGTCACATTTAGTCACTTTATGACACTTTAGTGAATTTTCATTTATTTTCAGACCTTCAAAGCTGAGTTTTTGATAATAATCTCGTTCAATCCATTCATTGCGATCAGAAAGAGGGATGGTGCTAGCAAATCTCCTTGCCAAGCTCCACACTGAATGCAAAACTTAGAATGAGCACCGTCAATGCTCAATGATGAGTCCCTAAGAATGGCCGAGACCATGTTAACAAACACGTCTGGCAGTTCGTACTTATATAGCTTTTTAACAATGTGCTTGTGTGGGACAGTATTGAATGCCTTTTTGAAATCGACAATTTTTTTTGACTTATTTGGATGATGAGCCCAGGGCCAGCCCGTGCGTATAGGCAATATAGGCAAATGATAAGGGCTCGCAACTCCTAGGGGTGCAGAAATTGTGGAGGAAAGAAAATCCACTGTTCTTTAAAGTGGTTGGTTTTATTATGGTAGAGTAATTTTTCCCCCTTCAACTATTTTACTCGCACGCCTAGCTTGTTTTACTTCTTTATATGTATATTTGAAGCACAAAATAATGCCACTGATTTAGTACAGTTTTTCTTTAAGGCAGGACAGTTTTTGAAGAATTGAGCTATTGGTTCCCTTCACAGAGATTGAAGGCTTTGTTCTCGCTCGTATAATAGATGTAGTTTGACTCTGTATTTTAAGTATGTCTGTTTGACCTCAATGGGTCAAACACAATTTTATTCATGTAGTTATTTGTTTGTTTAGAAACACTTGCAGTAATCGGATGTATGAAACCGACCCCAGACGACCTCTTTTGATTCCTTCTTTCAATTTTGTAGTTGGATAAATGAAATAAATACCTTTGATAAAGGAATAATATTCTCCACTGGCATGAAGATATCCTTTAGTTACTTGTTTGCCAGCCAAATGTCCAGATGTGTTGGGTTGAAAGCCGTAAGAATGTCGTTTATTCTTTCCAACTTGAAGTCGCTCTTGATTCTTGATTACACTTGCACCAATTCTTCGCAAGTAAGTTCTTAACAACTCTCCTGATGGAATAAGCTTCCTCCAGGATATGATTTTGGGCTAGGGTTTAGATTTTCCTCGGCACGCTCTAATGTATATTTTCTTCCAGGGATGGTAGTAGTGTAAATGCATCACATCACCTAGCAAGCTGAGGTAACGGCTGAGCTGGACTAAGTTGGGCAATGTCAAAACGTTCCAAATTATCTGGTAATGGTTCAGGTAAGTCCATTTAAATTAGGAAGCAGTTTCACATTCCCTAAACACGATGGGCGAACGTGTGAACATGACTATTTTAATAGACTATTAGCCAATGGGGAAAAAGTGAGAAGAAGTTGGCTAATGTACTCTATATAAGAGGATACCTTAAACTGCATCTCCTGTATACTTTTTCTAAAAAAAGAGTACAAATTGCAAAAGGAAAAACTAAAGGACTGGAAAAATGCAGGTCACATGCTAAAGGTCCATGACGATAGCCAGGAGCATAATGCTAACATGACAAGCAGGAAGTATTTTGAGGTCCGTCTTGCAGAAGAACTCGCAGTTGACAAACAAAAGATGGAACTTGCAGAGGTAGAGAAAAGAAGGGGGCGTGACGTTTCATGTCGATTGGTGGCAATAATAGCGGTCAGAAACATGGCTTTAAGTGGTTCCAAATACATATTGAACAATCCAAGCAATGGGAATTTTCTAAAGAAGTTGATCCTGTAATGAAACAGAGTGGCAGTAGGGTAGAAAGTTGAGATGGCAATCATGTAATTTACCTTTGGCAAAGAATCCAAAATGAACTGATTGAATCCATCAGTTCTAAAATAATTGAGATAATTGTCTACAAGGTCAAATAGCAATATTTTCTCAATCATTTTGGATTACACCCCTGATCTGAGTCATAAAAAACAGCTCTGTGTCATAGACCCGGTCATATAAAAAGAAGACGTACCATAAATTAAGGAGCTTTTCTTGGACTTTATTGTTGTAGAGAGTCGAAAGGAGAACATTTGTGGTCCTAATCCTGAAAAGCTAGACGAGCTGAACATCTCATTTAGGGATTGCAGAGGCCAGTCTTATGACAATGGGGCTAACATAAATGCAGGAAAAAAGGTGTTCAGGTAAAGTTGCTTCAGCTGAACTCAACAGCTTTTTTATACCATGTGGTGCCCTCACATTAAGTGTGGTTGTAGTTGATGTTGCAAAAAACCTTGTGAGATGCCCTTTAACTACTGCCCATTTGACAAGTTATTCAAGCTCTTTTCAGCTTCCACCCATGGTGAGACGTCTTCTAGTATATGAAAATCACTCT
>NW_027293527.1:0-439 GCF_016086655.4 Lepeophtheirus salmonis | reverse complement strand
TAATTTAATTAAATACTTTAATGAAATTGGTTATATTTTTAATCTTATGGACTGGGCCACTTTTACAGTATGTGAAGGTGGATCATCCTGTTGGAGAACCATAAAGTTGATCCATGTGGTCAGCATTGACTACAACTAGATGAATTAGTCGGTAGCTGTGAGCTGTACCCAGCTGGGAAGAATATCAAGTGCATATTTAAGCTATTTGATGCAACAAGTCCCAGATTCATGACTGAAGCCCAGTGTTTTGTGGTGGAAATGATGTCAGCACCCTCGGACACATCATTTGATGGAGGATAACGATCATTTTAACGATTAAATACAGGGTCCACATTTATTGGAGATCCCAAATAATGATTCTCTTCCTAAAACTGTATTTCTCAAGTATTAAACGAGTGCCTTGATTCAAACACGTATATTTTATTTACAAAAAGTGTAC
>NW_027293526.1:0-1728 GCF_016086655.4 Lepeophtheirus salmonis | reverse complement strand
ATTGTTGGATGCCCAAGAATATACATGCTATGAAAATGTTAATGTTTTCGAATGGACTAAAATACCGAAAGGAAACCATCATTAAACTAGGGAGAATAAATAAATTCATGGCTTTATCTTATACAATGCACTGGATAACAGCAAAATCTGCTGCCGATGCTCCTAACCCTGATTTGCAATTGAGTGAGAACATGCTTCACTATCAACATATTGATAATGAACTCGTAAACTCTGTTCTGAATAAAATTAGAAATGACAGTTGGTATTTGACTCAGGAATTAGTACCATTTACTATAAAACAAAAGCGGGCAATCAAGCTGTCAAAAATGGAAAAGCCGGAGTGCTATAGAAAAGGCCAGCCAGTTTTTCCAGTCATTCCTCAAGCTACATCTCTCACAGACTTGGTAGGACCTGAGTCACATTTTCTTTTTGACAATCTTGGATTGAAAAGTGACCGGGTTATTACAATCCGTTGATACCTGGGAAAATAATGAAAACTATAGAGCAGCATAGGAGTTTATAAGTCAGTAAAAGTCACCAATGATGTGGCTGAAAGAGGCGGTAAACTCATGAGTGACTTTGCAACCCGGATTACTAACGACCAAGAGCAGAGAAACTGTTTATTGCAAGTTGTGGAATTCAAGACCGTATATAATACATATTTTTAACAGACATAAATATATAAGTTTCAAAAAATCAAATTTAAACCATTAAGAATATTTCTAGTATGTTATATTGTATTGTTTTTTAGTATGTCATATTATAAGATAGTAATAGCTTAGGAGAACACCGAAAAGACAAGGGGAAAAAAACAAGCATTTTTAATATCTGAGGTAAAATTTACTCATAGGCAAAAATAAAGGGTGAATACTATATTGCCTAAATTGAAGCACAGTTTATTGGCATTGATGTGATACCCATATCAATCTATGCGATAAGCCATTGCTTACCAGAGTAAAGAATACAAAAGTCACGTTTTAATCTTTTTAGAGCCACCGACAATAAACTTTTCAAGGCCCCATGCAGCAGACATAGCCCTCCCACAACCCAAATGACTGGTATATTTAGTTTTTATAGACCTTGGAGAACAAGTGGTAAAGGTTTGAAAAAAGTTAAAATTTGAAAGGTCTAACGTCTATTATACAAGTGATCAGGCCAGTCTTTTGAATTTGCATCAATAGTTGTCGTTATCTCCCAATGAAGAAAAAGGGACAAATTTAGCTTACGCCTTTTCAGATATTTAATCATATAGTTTTTGGAAGTGTTTCGAATCTCAGATCCAGAGGAGTTAAAGAAAACAGACCAGGCCAATCCTTTCAAGTCTATGAGGCCTACTCAAAGATATCTTGATTTTACTTACCAAACTGTTGCGAAAGCTATCCAAAAAGTCGGTGGAAAGGGTCGCGTGTGGCCAGGTGGAGGGCCAGTTTTGACATCAGCAATCGAAGAAACCCCCTATTTCGTTGCAAGACCCTTTTAAATGAGTCTTTCTAGTTCTTTTGAACTCTTTTAACACTTTTGGCCCCCTTACAGTCCTGATATCAACCCCCCTAGGCCCACACCTTAAGATTGCATGCCTAGGGGAAGGCCAGTAGTGTCCGTTCATCCAAACACAGAGGAGCCAATGACAGACAGAGGATTACAGGGTGTCCACGATAAATTGGAACTAGTTAAACTTCATCCAGATCCATAATGTGGATATTCAGGGTTAAATCATACTGATATAAA
>NW_027293525.1:0-504 GCF_016086655.4 Lepeophtheirus salmonis | reverse complement strand
ATTGAAACAACTTGCTCGACCTTACTCATCGACTCTTAATTCATATAATGTTTGCTCATAAGTAAAATTGCTTGTGAGCGTATTCATTACAACTCACTAGTTACCATATTTATTTATGAATGATAGTGATGAGATCTCAGGCGTGGTTTTTGTACGAGTCACAAGAAAGGGAAGGGGGTATATAAACTTCAAAAATCATATTGAATCTTCAGTCGTTAAGAGGTTGTCAATCTCTTTGGATCACTTTCCTCGGAGAGGAGAGTGAGCTATTGAAGACTTGTTCTTCTTAGTAGACTGTAATTTAACTGTAATTTTTTTTACCGGCCTTCCCTTACTCCACTTTGCGAGTAAAGGAAGTGTGCTCCATAATTAATTTTTGGTTCGATTAGTTTATTTTCTGAACCTTTTTTTCCTTGGCCTCTCCGTTCGGGGATTTTGGTCTGGAGAGTGAAACACCTTTTTAATAACGACAAAAGAATAAAATAAAGTACTGAAAGGTTTTTC
>NW_027293524.1:0-2088 GCF_016086655.4 Lepeophtheirus salmonis | reverse complement strand
AAGATAATTTCTCAAAATCCATTTGCAAGTTGACATATTTTTTATTAATTTTATCCACATTTTTTAATAATGTTTTTCTTGTAAGAATGAGAAGTAAATACAGTTTGAAAACAGTGTAATAATAAAAGATATATATTTTTTTGACATTTTTGTTCGATATCATAAATAAAACCTAAGATTTTAACATATTTATGAGCAAAATTTATTCCTTAAGACTATTTGTATTTTTTTTATTTTCAATAGAGTACATACTCATATACTTTTAAATATATATGTTTTAAATGCTCGAGAGCTTAATGTAATGCAAAAAACAAAATTATAAATGATGAATCATGTATTTTGTAATTGATATACATATGTAGTGCAGTATAGAGAGGATGACTTCTATTTGTAGATTAACCCGTTTTATTATTGTTCTCTTTTTGTTTATTGTATTCCTTTAAATAAGTATCTTTTGTAATTAGTTGGGAACGTGTAGTTTGATGAATAAAAAATACAGCAAAATGTACAAGAGTGAAACTGAAATTAATATTGAATGGAATACTACATAAACATCCCATTTACAATTATTACGTGTTTCTTGTATTTGTCAAATCCTTCACATATTTAAAATAATGAGCACACTTTCCTATATACAATTAATTTAGCCCTTCATTCCTTTTTCTTTTTGGAGTTGGTATTAGTTATAGCATATGATGCAAAAAAATCATTTTAAATTTCCTTGTTCTTGTTAAGTTATACAACTAAATAATTGTGTGTTGGCTTTTTATTAGAAATACAACTTAATAAATATTCATCTTAAAAGTGACCAAGATACATGCCATTAGATTTTCTAAAGCAAAATTAATGATTAATCAACTATTAACTATTAATCAACTCCTTTGTACATTCAGCACATTTTCTTTGATACAACTAATTTAACCCTTTCATTCCTTCCGTTTTTGGAGTCAGTATTCGTAATAGAATATGATGGTATAATGTAATTTTAAATTCCCTTGTTAGTTTTAAAGTGTTATACTCAATACTCGTTAGTTGTCTTTTATTAATAATATAGCGTAATAAATATATATCAATAAATATTCAATCTAAAAGTGACCAAGACCGTGAAGAGCGTGTCCATGAGATGCAGAGTGGTGTCCGCTTCCATGAACAGCATGCCCTCCGATTCCATGGGTTACTCCATGAGTACCATAACCAACAGCATGTGCAGCAACACCGTGTCCATGAGGACCATGGCCTGCAACTGCATGACCAATTCCATGATGTCCAACACCGTGAGCAACAGCGTGTCCTGCAGCTCCATAGTGAGGTGTTCCACTATAAGTTACATCAGCGACATAACCGGAGTAGGCATCTCCTACGTGATAGTTGACGGTTTGAAGACGACCATCGGGTAATTGAACATGGTATTCACCAGTGGTGGCATAACCATCACGGGACTCAGATTGTCCAAAGTTGTTTCCAGAGTAGTCATCCACAACACCATAGTTGTAGGCATAGTGAGCAGGTTGCTCATATGAGGAGGCTCCATGATGAGGAGCAGCAGCATGTACGGCATGAGGGGCGCCATATCCTTGAGGAGCAGACAAAGCAGCAGATAAAAGGGCTGAGAGAGCAATGAGGACCTGATATAGATCAAGACGTCAAGGAATATATAATTTGTTATCTATGTTAAAACCCAAACTGCATTTGTTATTTTACCTTCATGTTGGTGATTGTTTGAGTTGTTGTGTTAATCCTTGAATGGTTGACTGTGGATTGAATGCTTTACTCTTCTCCTTCAATGATATTTATAGTCTATTTACATACTTACAGAAAACGCTCTACTCAACCACACCAAACGGTAATTGAGATAGATTATTTTCCATTCTTATTTTTAAATGTCTCGATAAATGTACTTGTCTCCATTTTTCAATTATACATATTTTTTTAATCTTGACTTATTCAAATATTTCTTCTTATTTCAACATTGGGTCAGTAATTATGAGCTTACTCCCTCAAAAGAAATATTTTTTTCACCCTTTCATCTCGAAGTTAATAAATTATGAATTAAATAAATAAATGATATGGAAACTAAGTATAATTCAG
>NW_027293523.1:0-256 GCF_016086655.4 Lepeophtheirus salmonis | reverse complement strand
TAGTGTTGATAGAAAAGGTTTCACCACATTAAGGGTTAGTGTTTTTATTCGATTGCAGTTATTAAAAAGAATGGGACATGAGACTCAGAGTCTTGAGATGAGGATCTCTCTGTATATTAAAACGCTCCAAGAAATTGGCGAATTAATACAAGTCAGGTAATGAGAAGACGCTCAATAGGCCTTGTTCTGTAAACAATCGTTTTAAAAAATTCCCTTAAGTCATTGAAAAATCAAAAACAGAAATGACAATAAGTAA
>NW_027293522.1:0-956 GCF_016086655.4 Lepeophtheirus salmonis | reverse complement strand
GGGGATTATCTCTTAGTGGTTTTGAATGAAGAGGTTAGAAACTACTTATTACCGGTCCAAACCAACTTGTTGGAAAATCGGAAGAAACTCTTGCTCTTCCAATATACTGAAACTGATGTTTACTCTCCCCTAACGGCTTAAGAGAAGAAATGGAGTGCAATGTTAGAAAGTTATCGGTTCGAGGGGAAGATTCTGTTCTAGAGGTTATAATCTGGCGCGGAAGAGTATTTCGATTACTGTTTGACAGTACTATGGATGCAAGCTGAGGATTTCGAAGAACAAGTCCTACTTAACATGAAAATAGTGCGAGTGGGAGTCCTATATTTTATTCTGTATCACCCTTAGTCGAATGGATAATACTAAGGAAAAGGTTTTTTTTTAATTTACAAAACCATCTTCAGCTAACATTTTCTGCGTTTTCAAAAATTTAGTATTTAGAGTCTATATTAATAATTGAAAACTCATTTAAACAATTTTAAAATGTTTAGCTTAACATGGGAATCTGTTCGAAGAACGGATTATTCGGCAAGTTCTTAAAACACTTTGCATTATTTAGATTTCAAGTTTTTAAATAAATAAAAAATGTAGAGAAGAAGTTATATTAAAAATGATTCAGTTTATTTAGTTAAATGAGGGGATATGAAGCCAGTGTTGCAATGCCACACATGTTTTTATGATTCCTGGCCATTTTGATGTATCCTTGGTCTCCCCAAGAAGTACCCCATGAGTTTTTGACAAGCCAATAATCCAGTCCCGATGCCTTATCCGTACCATACCCAACAACCAAAACAGCAAGATCCACATTAGTAGAACTACAATAATTGTCTATGTAAATGCCTATCGATAAAATATTACAATCAATTAGCCTAAAATTTAAACAAATATGATCTAAACATAATTCACCTTTTTCATAAAATATAAAAGAAAGAGATGATGTATCAACGGCTGCAGAAATA
>NW_027293521.1:0-633 GCF_016086655.4 Lepeophtheirus salmonis | reverse complement strand
TTAACGGGCAAGCTAAAAGACACGCCGGATTTACATAATTGATTAAGTGTCCGGTAAAATGATTGAGGTAAAAAGCTCGCGGACAAAAATGTTGGGGTAATATCGTTGTATGGTAATATAGCTGAGTACATTATCATTGTGAGACAAAAAATGTTGTTGGTAATATCATGGTGAAGCAATATTATTGTGAGCAATATCATTGTGAGTAATTTCATACCAAGACAATATTATGGTGTGCAATTTCGTTGCAATTTATATTATATTCGGACGATAAAACTATTGAATGATGAAGAAACATGTCAGGATGGAACCCTTCTAAACTATAATAAATCCTGGCCCACAGGTTGTGCAGGTGAACTACTAGGCCCTGAGGCAAGTTTTTTTTGTTGTTAACATATTCAACAATTGATATTAATATCTGTAAACAAAATATGGTAAATTTTATTCCAAAGTTATATTTCTCATGATGTGCAAATAATGACTGTCGATATAAATTTGTTGAAATAAAACAGAGTCCTTTGATTATACGATGATATGTCATAAGCCAATTATTCGTAAATAAAGAAGAGGGGGCCAATCGGTATCTTAATCATTTTTGATGGGAATCTGTTAAGTAGTTTTTTAATATTGTTT
>NW_027293520.1:0-1000 GCF_016086655.4 Lepeophtheirus salmonis | reverse complement strand
GAACCAATTGGGTCTTGAAATAAATGAAAAAAAAACCAAAGTAATCACATCTATCAAATAATACATTAAAATATACTTTCCTGAATTAGAAATCTTAGCAAGGACCAAGCTCCTCGGGATTTTAATTGCTTTGAGCTCAAAAATAAGTGAAAAGGAGAACGAAGTTGAGCTTATCAGTAGATTATCAAAGTCTTTATTAGCATTTTCAAAAATCCTTCACAATAAGCTTGATGAGACCAAAGGATGGAGGATGGACATCATCCCAAAGGTAGTCTACTTGCTGTAATATATGCTGTACTCGAGAAACACCCGTGAAGAAATAGAGAAAATAAAACGACATTTCATCTGGCGCACAATAAATCCCTACATATCTAAAAAGAGAATGAATATCCCCATTAGTGACTGGGGGATAGGAGTTACCCAACCGAGGCAATCTGGGAGTCACTCAATTTCTCCTGGGAGCAACAGAGAAGTCGTTGGCGAGGTGATTAATCAACTTTGTGGTATTATAATATTTTCCAAACTTAACAAAAACTTCGTATCCCTCATTAAGTTATGACCTCCACTTCTTGACATCTTGGAAAGGTCTTCTCCATTTTTTTTTTTTTTCATCTTGGGAACTTTCAAACCAGGCTCCCAGAACATTTAACAATGTACGTAATCTTCAGCACATCTACTCTAGCATCTAGAACATCTGAGATGCGCTGCCTTTTTGTTTGCTGTTTGCTCATGATGTTGAAATGACTAAATGATTATTATAGTTTGTTTAAATAAAAAATGACGGCAGAAACAGAATATCAAAAAATAATCATTCATTTTTTACATATAAATGAGAAAATAAGCATTAATTAACTGTCCACGTTTTGTAGCTCTTACTAGTACATATTATATAATATAAGTGTTTATGAGACTTAATAATAATATTAAAAAAAACTGCTAGATTAACTATGTCAAACCCCTGGTTAGGTTGTGTCAAAAACAAAAGTGGATTGGGGCAATC
>NW_027293519.1:0-406 GCF_016086655.4 Lepeophtheirus salmonis | reverse complement strand
CATTCATTGTAGTCCATGGAAGAGAGTGTATGACTTTGCCATTGACCAATACAATACAGGGGCCACGGAAAGTCCTGTTAAATTAACTTTAATATAATATACTTATATGGCAGCATGAGATATTATGCTTAAACTCTAGAAGCATCGAAACTAGATCAAAAACAAAAAGTAAGTAAAATGAGGCTTGAAACCTAAATTTTATACCTTAAAGTTAGGGATCACTTTTATGTTTGTTATTGATGAATACAATTTTGTAATTCATACATCGATACATAGAATAAAAATACATGTTACACACTTGATTTTTTTCATACCAACTTACAAAATTTAAACAAAATGCCTCCTTCTCTTCTTTGTTAACCTGAAGTATAACAAGTCTTTACAATTCTTGGCAACTATGTTAAAC
>NW_027293518.1:0-1192 GCF_016086655.4 Lepeophtheirus salmonis | reverse complement strand
TCCAAACTGTAATTCAAGGTCAACTAACTAGAAGGACTTGAGATATTTATTTCTGCTTCAAAAGTGTAGATTCTTGAAATTAACTTTTTGGGTTGTCGAGCTCATCTTCGAAAGAACCAATTTAAGTCAAGGAATAATATTAATTTAATTGTCATTGATAAAATCAATTTTATAGCGTCTCAAATTATAAAGAGTAATAAAATTAAAGGACTTTTGTCAAAAGATGACTGAATTTCGTCTGAAGTTCTTTCCTATTTAGCTTTTTGTCTTTAGCCGGATAATCATGATTATTATTCAGGGAATTCTATATTTTTTCTGCAATACGGTATTAATAGTTGTCGCCGTATTTAGTTTTATTTTGCTGAAAATTACTTATTCTGATAGAAATGGAACCGGATGGTAGTTTTTCTAAAATTCAAAGTAAATGAGTAATTGTACTCCAGGAGAGTATATCTTATTGAATTTGGCGTTCATCCAAATGTCAGTGGGTTCCCAATGGACTTCAAAGTACCTGAAATTTCACTGTTTTTGAAATATTATCCACGTACTGTAAATCTTGTGAATTTTTTTAGTTGTCCCCTTTTTTTTGAATTGGTAATCTAAAGAATGCATTTTATTTTCCTTCGCAGTTGTCACTATTATTTAATTACTGAGTAGCGTACCTCCTTTCCTAAATAGAGTCTGTTAAATTTAAAACCTTATTTACCATTCGTATGCGCACATAAAAAGATATAACCTTAAAGATTTGTTGCAGAGTTATAATTGTAAAATCTTGTTGGGCATAAGAGTTTAGTAACATAATAATTTTTCTCAAAATAAAAAAAATTAGTAATATATTTTTTAGAAACCGAAGGTTCGCACTGGAAAATTAAGCCAAGAATATAATTTATCTATAAGTGCAAAATCCAAAACTGATCTCCTTTTTTCTCTGGGTTGTCAGGTTTCTAAAATATTTTAGATTATAGTAATTTGTGAATATTATCGTTCAGAGACATTTTCACTATTAAGACAATCACCAAATTGAAGTACAACAAATAAAACTAATTTAAAAAGGTTTTTTATGATAATAAAGTGTTTTCATTGATTCTGTATCCTCCTCTGAACTCGAGATTTTGCAATTTTTAGTCCAAAAAATGATGAAAAACGACACTCTTCTTGGGATCATTATAATTTATTCATTATTCATAGTTAT
>NW_027293517.1:0-753 GCF_016086655.4 Lepeophtheirus salmonis | reverse complement strand
ATATTTAGAAATCAAATTAATATAAATCCTCGGTATGTTAAAAATCCCTAATATTAACATTGTCACCCTGACAATTTAAAGAATGTTCGGAAAGAGAACAGCTTCGCTGTCATAATGTTCACTAAATTAGCTGCGAGTATCTTTAAGATGATTGAAAGAAACCCAAATCATATCATGTATCTAGCTATGATAGAGACAGGAATTACAATGATGTAGATCTTCAATTCTACTCTGAGTCCAACTAGGACTTACATTTATAACTTTGCAGTGTTACTCATTCACACATTTGTGATTATTTTATACTCATTGTTCTCACTTTAAAAACCAAAAATAATGATGATCTTTTTAAATAAAATCATTTAACGTCACAATTACAAAACATGCAAACTTGAAATTTCATTTTTTTAACCTCTGCATATAAAGTATGATTTGAGGACTACGAGAGAGTGTAGCTGAAACTCATACTAAAAAAGAAAAGAAGTACATTGTATAAAATAATAAATGTTACTTTAAATATAAAAAAAAATATATATATAGGATATTAACACCAACTTACAAATCCAACTTGGAGTCTATGAAGCAGATTAAAAAAGAAGTTGAAGGAGAAAGATGTCAAATTCGGGACGCAGAATCAAAGTTTAAGTGTTTAGAAATGCACCTATCTTCGGTATTTAATTCAGACCAGATAAAAATTTTAAGTCGCAAGTCTTCACCTTCCAAAATCCGCCTTTGATCTAATAAAACCATCGATAA
>NW_027293516.1:0-1305 GCF_016086655.4 Lepeophtheirus salmonis | reverse complement strand
TCTTAATGCCAAAATTGAGGTGGCAGAGATTTTGGACATTATGAAGTGCTCCACGAGCCTCATTTTCAAGCTGGCCAAAATGAAACAGGATGGAAAAGACCTCTCAAGGAAAAAAGGAAGTGGGGAACACAACTTGAAAAAGGAAACTTTTCTTCTGGTGACTTGAAGAAGAAGATCAAGGAGGAACCAACAAATTTCATAAATCGCGTCCTTAACGAGTTTGACGTGGTTGAGGGGACAATCAGGAGGGCTGTGAAGTAGGAATTTGGGGGTGTTCTCTTACCAAAGGCCCCAACACTGTCTGTTGACGGGCACTTTGAAGGAAAGGAGATTGCAGATGTGCAAGAAAGTTCGTGCGGGGATCAAGGCAATTGGATCCACTGTATGAAATTTCTCTGACGAGAAGATTTTCACTGTGGACCAGGTCTACAACTTTCAGAACGACCGTTGGCTTGAGGAGATCACCAGAGGAGGTCAAGGGGGTGTTCTGTACTAAGGATCCGGCCAAAACAATGGTCCTGGAGTCGTGGCCTCCAATTGCAAGAAGACGTCTTCCTTCTTTTTTAAGGTTTGGGGAAAAAATCGGCCAGGAGGCCTCCTACAAGGTGCTGAGGTTCACCATACTGCCATAGGTCAAGGTCACCTACCCAGAGGAAAACTATGTGCAAACCCCAGATGCTGCACCTTCACAAACATCGGTCAAATGCCAGAAGCTCTACACCAACATCATGGCTGATTTTGGGGACATCGACATGTGGCCATCATCTTAGCCAAATTTGAACCCGTTGGACTTTGCTGTGTGGGTCACTTTGGAGAGGGAGACTAACCGGACATCTCATCCGAATGTGGACTCCCTGAAGGCCGCCATTGTGAAGGAGTGGAACAACTTGTCCGAAAGGTTCATGAACTCCTGCAAGGCTTTCTGCTGCCGTGTGGAGGCTGTGATTGCTGCTGAGGGCAGCCATATTGTGTGAACATGTCGTGTCTCAAAGTTGTGTTGAAAAAAAATTCAAAATAAATAATCAAAAAATAAAATTATTTACATTTTACTAAAATTATCAATTCAGTCAACGTTTTGTGTGCGAGCCCTGGATGTTGTGTGAGCCTTGTGAGCTTTACAATAAGGGAACTTTTTTAGTAATATATTTGACATTTGAGTAAAACAGGAACTAATACATTAGTGTTTAACATTTTTTAAATGAAAAACTACAAATTTGGTCTTCTTCACATTTGTTTTAATTATAAATTTTAATATTAATAATTATTTATTTCTAAAAAACACCTTTTAATATTATTAATTATCAA
>NW_027293515.1:0-624 GCF_016086655.4 Lepeophtheirus salmonis | reverse complement strand
GAATTGCGATGTTTGGATACATTGATTAAACGAATTCCTATATACTCCTCATCTGTACTAATTACTTCTGATAGTTGTACGGAGGTTATGTTTGTTTGTTAGTCACCAGGATTACAGTAAAAGTTACAGGTTGACTTTGATAAAACTCAGTAGTTATTGGTGTAATAGTCTTCGAAAGTGAGGCTCGAGAAATAGGCCCTAGTGCTCCGGCACCACTGCAACAGTTAATATTCTTAATTACAATATTTAAAAAAAAACTATTTATTTGAATAATAAATATTTCAGTTATAAAGTATGAATTCATCATTTTTGTTCCTGGTTTAGTAATGTTAGCAAGATGACCGTTTGAAAAAAAGAGCAATTTTTATTGTTTTATTGTGAAAGGATTGTGGCGAAAGGATAGAGTAGGACAGAATTGTTGTGGTGATACTGTTGCAGGCTTGTAAGCGTTCTCCTACGTTTGACGTTCTGTTATTTTTTTTTGTTCAGCCATTATTTTTGTTCCGTTCTGCGGTCAAAAAATTGCTGCACCAAAATTCACGAAAAAAAATACTAGAAAACTATTTTTACTCATTTTTAAGAAGTAGAAAATATTATTTATTTGTATTATAAAGAGAAATACAA